>NC_077232.1:19451254-19563899 GCF_027887165.1 Monodelphis domestica | reverse complement strand
AAGTAGGGCTTTGAGCAAGTACTTAATCATTCTTAGCTTCAATTTCCTCATCTGTAAAATGGGCTTAATAATACTTGTTGCACTGACCTTATGGTGTTACCACAATGACTGAAAGAAGTAATATGTGTAAATCACTAAACAAAAGGAAGCTATTTTTATTTTGTCAGTCAATCGCTCTGTGACTTTTTTAAATATTTTTCTGTGTGTAATATAATTATATAAATATGATATTATATTATTATATATTCTATAGTTATATATAATATATTATAGGAATCATATTTTTCCAATTAATTGTAAATAACTTTAAAAAACCCTTTGTCTTCCATCTTAGAATTAATGCTATATATATTGGTTCCAAGGCAGAAGAGTAGTAAGGGTGGTAAGGGCTAGGCAATGAGGGTAAAGTGAATGAACTGCCCAAGGTCACATAGCTACGATGTGTCTGAATCCAAATTTGAACCCAGGACCTCCCATCTCTAGGCATAGCTCTCAATCACTGAGCCACTTCTGTCCCGTGTAAACAACTTTCAATATTGGCTTTGAAAAAATTTCAAGTGCCAAATCCTTTCCATCTTTCCTTCCCCACCCTCTCCCAGGGACAGTAAGCAATTTGGTACAGGTTATACCCGTGTGATCGTGTAAAACATTTCCTTATTAGTCATGTTGTGAAAGAAGAGACAGACAGAAAAAAATAAAAAAAATGAAAGTGAAATTGGCGTGCTTTGGGCTGTATTTGGACTCCATTCAAGCTTTCTCTGGAAGAAGATGGCATTTTCCATCATGAGTCTTTGGGATTGTCTTGGGTCACTGTACTGCTGAGAATAGCTATAGGCCATTCCCAGTTGATCATCATACAGTATTGATGGTACTGTGTACAGTGTTCTGGTTCTACTTATTTCACTTTGCCTCAGTTCATGTAAGTCTTTCCAGGTTTATCTGAAAGTTTCCTGTTTGTCATTTCTTATGGCATAATCATGTTCCATCACTATCATATACCACAACTTGTTCAGCCATTCCCCAGTTGATGAACATTCCTGCAATTTATTTTTTTCATTCCATTTTCATTTTTGTTACTTCTTAAGTTTCAAGCTCTTCCCCTTCCTCCTTCCCCACCCTGCACTAGAGAAGGCACCGTTTGTGCCTTGTCCATATATGTAAAACCACATCAAGATTGGTCCTAGACAGGATGATGAATCAGGGGAAGTTTGTCTTTTTTCCTTAGCACACAGAAATAGATTTTAATGCAATCATTAGACTTTAGGCACTTCACAGAAGCAGAATGCTAGAAAAGATTCTGATACATCTTCCAGTTCTTTACTTCCCTTCCAATAGGACCATTCTGGACTTATTATTTAACATGACAAGATGGCCAGATATTGTGATGGACTGAAAGAGGAGATCCTACTGTCTCCCTTGTCAGTCGATCATAATATCTAATACTGTATCAGATTACAGCTTAGTGGCATAGTGGATAATGCTGGTTCTGGATTCAGGAAGACCTGATTTTGAATCCTATTCAATCACATACTGGCTATGTGATCCTGGGCATAACAGCTTACTTAACACTTAACAGCTCTTTGCCTCAGTTTCCTCATCTGTAAAATAAGGGCAATAATAGCACCTACCTTTCAGGGTTATTGTGAGAGTCAAATGAGATAATATTTGTACAATGCTTTGCAAAACTTTATTACACAATAGAAATGCAAGCTAGCTATTCTTTGTCCCACTCCCACTTGCATGAGTGTCTCCCTAGTGTTCTCTCCTGAGTCTTCTTTTCTTTCTATACTATATCACTTGAGGATCTCATCAGTTCTCATGAGTTGAATGGTTTTAGATATATTTGTATAAATTTTTTTATAATTAATATATAATCATATCTATATATCCAGTCTTAGTGTCTCTCCTGAGCAATGTATCATTTTAGAATCAATACTATGTATTGGTTCCAAGGCAGAAGAGTAAGGGGTAGGCAACTGGTGGTAAGCCCAGGTCACTCTATTAGGAAGTATCTGAGGCCAGATTTGAACCTAGAACCTTCCTTTTGTTGGCCTGGCTCTCTATCCACTGAGCCACTGGCTGCCCAACCAGCTATATTCTGAACATTTTAAACTGAATGCAGCTCAAACTCAGTGTGCCCAAAACAGACCTCATCATCTTTCCCCCTCAAACCCTTTCCAACTTTTCACTTACTCTCAAGTGATCCACCATTCTCCTAGTCACCCAGGTTCATAACTTAGGTGTCATTCTTGGCTGCTAAACACATTCACTATACCTATCTAATCCATTGCCAAATTTTTGTCATTTTCTACCTGCACAAAGTCTTGTGTATATTCATTTCTCTCCACTCAAAGAGTCATTATCCTAATTCATGCCCTCCTTACTGGTCTATTCAGAGGATCATGCTTCAGGATCTTCCAGTCCATCCTCCAAAGTGCTATCAAAGTAAATGTCTGACCACCTCATTTCCCTGCTCTATAAACTCCAAGGGTTCTTTCCTTAATCCTGCCTCTAAGTACTTCTGGTTCTTTTCAAGGATTGACTCAAGTACTACCTCCTTCAAGAGCCCTTTTCTGGTTCCCCCAGTTGTCAGTGTTCCATTCTCCAACCATCATTGTAGATTTATTTTGGATACTCCTGTATTAGCTCAGTTGTGAAGATGTTGCCACTCCCTGATAGAATGTATGCTCCTCAAGAATAAGGACTGCCTCACTTCTGTCACTGTATCTTCATGATTGTTGAATTATGGGAGAACACAGAGTAGGATCATACCAGACAAGAAGATATGATGTATTGGTGGAAAGTATCCTGGCATGAATGAAATCATAGATAACATTAATTAAGTATTTGCAATGCTTATTCCAGGCAAGTTGGAGCAGAGATTTGTACAAGCATCTTTTTTTTTTTTGTGATTACACAGTTTATTGAATATTGTGAAACTAGAGGGAAATACATGAGGATTTTGAAGTAGACTGGAAAAAATCTCATTACTTTGCCATTCCTCCCCTCCTTATATCCAGTCACTGACCAAATTACTGCCAATTCCATTTCCCAATGTCTCTAGCATCTGTATCCTTTTCTCTCTTCCCACTCCCCTTGCCCTAGTACAGATCATCACTGACACCTCCCAAGACTATTTCTGTAGCTTCTAAAGGCTCTTTCCAACTACACTTTTCTTTCTCTGATTTCTTCTTCACTTATACTGCTGCATGTACAATCTTTCTCGTGACTAGATCTGGTTTTGCCTTTCCTGGATGAAAAACAAAACCAACCTCACCCAAAAAGCCTTCCAAACAACACTTCAGGGGTTCCCTAGGACTCATTGAAAAATGGTCAAATTCTTTTTTTTTTTGGCATTCAAAACTTTCTGAAATCTGGCACCACTCAGCTTTTCAGACATGATACATATAGGGGGATTGGGGAGGACTAGCACCTCTGGTGTGAGGGCTTCCCAAGGCCTTTTCAGGACTGCTCATCCACCTTTGATGTCTACCTGTCACCCAATACTCACTCTTGGTTCCAAGTTGTTATAGTATGAACAGCAGCCACATCATGGTAAAACATTCTTAGCAGACAGGCTGAGGGTACCTGACAGGTCTCAAACCTTTCAGTGATGTAGGGGGATATTTGCCCCAAGCATGTGAAGATTCCTCTGGCTGAATGGATGGATGAGAACAATTTGTTCCAACAGCCATGAAGATGGCTGAATCAGGAGATGGGGAACACTTAAGAGTTGGGTGAGATATCAAAGATGCCAAGGCTGTCTACTTACTTGTGTCCCAGGCCATCTGCAGTCATGTTGATTTTTGTCTTGTCATTGGAGTTCAATGACTCTGGAAGAAAGAGTAAGGCTGCAATTCACTCAAAACTCAAGACATCACACAATGATGTCATCAATTCCTTTTGAGGACCTCTTGAGGAAGTCATTTGAATTTATTGGGCAGAAAAGTGACATAATCAGGAAAATCATTTTGGCAGCTAAGTCAAGGATGAATTAGAGTGAGGAAAGAGTAGAGGGAGAAAGACCAGTTAGAAGACTTTTTAATAGTCCAAGTGAGGTGATGAGGGCTCTAACTATACTGGTAGTTGTGTGAGTAGGGAGAAGGATGTTTACAAGCAATGTTGGGACAGTAGAAACAAGTTTTGTCAAGGGAGTGGATATGGAGAGTGAATGGGACAGAAGCATCTCATATGACACCGGTGTTGCAAATCTGAGTGATGAAGAAGATGATGGCATCCTTTATGGTACTAGGAATGTTAGAAACAGGGGAGGGTTTCAGGGGAATGATAATGTGTTCTGTTTTGAGTATGTTGTGTGTGAGATGTGTATGTGATATTCAGCTAGAGATTTTCTCAGATATTAAGGTCAGGTCAAATATCATCTTCTTTAGGAAGACCTCCTTGGTCCTTGGATTCTAAACATCAATTTGGAAGGGACTCCAGATATCATTTCATATGAAATAGGTGGGTTAAATAAGGGTTCAAACTATATATATCTAACAGATTTATTTAGCTAAAAGGAAAAGGGAAAGGGGAATCAGAGAATATTTATCTTTACACCCAAATCAGAGTCTAAACTCTAACAACCTTTTATATCTATTCTAAATTAACTCCTTAATTACTAATTAATATTGGGGAGGGTTTGGTAAGAGTAAGAATAAGGGTCAAAGTCAATCACACACAACTGGAGTCCACTTTGAGTCAAGCAGAAGTCCCAGAATGAAGAGTAGCACTGCAGGAATCAGGATCAAAGGGGGAGTGATGGATTAACACACACCTTCCACCCATGTAATGTTATCCACTATCTCTATCACTTCCTTAAGATGATTTTGATTATAGGAAGGTCCAGTTTCCTGGCAGCTTCAAGTCTCCCTCTCTCCTCCAGAGAAGACAACCTTTTCTGGTTCCCCCAATTGTCAGTGTTCCATTCTCCAGCCACTACTCCCAGAAACTGTCTGTGTGATCAGTTCCTCAGCTCTTGAGAGCTCCAGAATGTTGGCCTGCAGGATCTCCTGCTTTCAGCTTGCTCCTGCTATTGTTTTGTATATATAGAATCTGAGGCACAGAGAAAGTTAAGGGACTTGTCCAAGAACCTACAGACAGCAGGTTGTAAGATCAGGATTCATACTCAGGTACTTGGATGCCTAAACTAGCCCTCTTTTGTATCTTTCCAAGTACCCAGTCTAGGGTTCTGTACTAACCTTCTTGCTTCTTCCTTATCACCATCACCATCACCATCACCATCACCATCACCATCACCATCACCATCACCATCACCATCATTCTCCTTCTCCTTCTCCTTCTCCTTCTCCTTCTCCTTCTCCTTCTCCTTCTCCTTCTCCTTCTCCTTCTCCTTCTCCTTCTCCTTCTCCTTCTCCTTCTCCTTCTCCTTCTCCTTCTTCTTCTTCTTCTCCTCTTCCTCCTCCTCTTCCTCTTCCTCCTCCTCTTCCTTTTCCTTCTCTTCCTCCTCCTCCCTTACCTTCTGTCTTAGAATTAATACTCTGAATTGGTTCCAAGACAGAAGAGTGGTAAGGGCTAGGCAGTGAGGGTTAAATGATTTGCCCAGGGTCAAAAAGCTAGGGAGTGTCTGAGGTCAGATTTGAACCCAGGACCTCCCATCTTTAGGCTGGACTCTCCATCCACTGAGCCACTTAGCTGCCTCCTTAATGGTCAATGCTTCTTCCTCACCACCAATGACTTTGTATTTTATCATGTAGGTGTTTCATGTATATAAGATATGGTTTAGTGGATAGAGAGCTGGCTTCAAAGCCAGGAAGACCTGAGTTCAAGTCCTACCTCTAACACATACTGACTGCATGACTGGGCAAATAACCTAACTTCTCACTGCTTTAGGCAACTTTCTAAGGCTGTGAATAGTTAAGAAGGGATTTAGTAGAGGCAATTTCTTCCCCTTGGAGTTTCCTTTATTGAAGCAACCATTATTCCAAATACCCTTTCCTAGCCTTTATTTATTTGTATACAAATTGCCTCTTTTGATGGAATGTAAGCTTCGTGAGGGCAGATATTTCTATCTCCCCCCCCCCCCAGGCCCTAGCAGAGTATCTAGCACATAGTAGGCACTTAGTGAATGTTTGCTGATTGACTGGTTGGTTGACAACTGCTTAACCAAAGTTTCTTTAATTATAAAGAGCAGATACACCTGGGGAAACTTCCAACTCCTCCACCTGCCCTGGGAGGCTCCATTTTTCCATGACCCAGTTTCCTTCATTATCTTTCAGCTCAGGGTTCCTTGGAGGCTCCATCCCAGGGGTCACCTACAGGGTGTCAGTAACAGGAACTCACTCGAGGTGAGACATTTCAGAGGTCCCCTACTAGTTGGGTGTCTGGGGGGCAGTCTCTACCCTTCCTTTTGGATAGAGGTCTCACCATTCTGGGGCTGTGGGTTGGGGTGGTATCTCTGGTCTACAATATGCCCCTGAAGAGTCAGCATCTTCAGACTCAAAGCATCTGTACATGGTGAGTCCTTTCCCCTCTCTAGGATGGGGGCCAAGAGAAGAGTCAGGCAGGTGAGTGGTTTGCTTTATTTCAATCCAACAGATAATTAGCAAATGTCTACTGTGTACAAGACATTGTATTAAGTGCTATGGATACAGAGACTTAAAAAAAAGACATGTCCACTCATTCCAGAGAGCTCACCTTCTTTTGTGTGTGTGCAGAACAGGGCATGTACACAAATAATGAGGAGAATGGGGAGAATCTGATGGGGACCAAGGAGAGATCCAGGCAGAATAGGACAAGTATATAGATAATCAGGATACTGGGGGAGTATGGTGGGACAAAGGAGAGATTGAGGTAAAATGTGAAGGATTTAAGGAGGCAGAAAATCAGTCGCTTAGGGGTCTTTGTATCTCATTCTTCCAAGGTGCCTGGCTTTGGTTGGGGTATATAGCAAGCATCCACAGGCCTGGGACTGACTAGAGAAAAATAGTCCAGAGAATTAAGGAAGTGAAGGGATTGGTTTATGGGTAGGCTTGGTCAAATGATGGTAAAAGCCAGTCAATAGATGTTAGCTTTCCAAAATTATAATTCCTGGGACAGCTGGGTAGCTCAGTGGATTGAGAGTCAGGTCTGGAGATGGGAGGTTCTGGATTCAAATCTAGACTTAGACATTTCCTAGCTGGCTGACCCTGGGCAAGTCACTTAACACCCATTAACAGCCCTTACCACTCTTCTGCCTTAGAACAGATACACAGTATTGGTTCTAAGAGGGAAGGTAAAGGTTTAAAAAAATTACAATTCCTTTAGTATCTTTCACTTTTTTAATGGAATGGGCCACCAGCTGCCTTACCCCAGCATCCAAGGTCCATGTGGTTAGTTCTCAGTAGCCTCAATACATGGACAGGCAGAGAAAATTGCATTCTAGAGCTCAAGGGTCACATTCTAGAGTCATGATGACCTCACTAAGGTTCAACTACACAAAATTCTGACTGAATGGCTCTCCTGATTTTTATTTCTTAGATGTATGTGGACTTAGAGCTAAAATGCTCTTACATTCCAATGGAAGGGGGATGGAAGGGACCTCTGAGGTCCTTATTTTACAGATAAGGAAACCGAGGCACAGGAGAATTTAAGTGACCTGCCCAAGATCACCCAGGAGAGCAATGAATTGGATGATGCCAGGTTCTTTCCAGTTCTAGTGGCTAATGACTATTCTTCCTTTTTGCCCCCACTAGCTTCTATTCTAGAATCTCTCTTGGGAGATCCAGGTCTTGGCTTAGAGCTCTTTTCTAGGTTATATGATTGGAGTCAGGGCAGACAAAGCAGCTCAGATTTTGTGTTTGCAGTGAGGAGCAAAGGAGGAGGGAATTCATGCAGGTGGGCTAGGGAGACTGTGGGTTCTGCCCAACTCCTTCAGGGGTCCTGCTGGCTCCCAACCTTTTCCTCATCCTCCATCATCTACCTGAATTTATCTGGGGATGACTTTCCAAACCAAATGCAGGGAGCTCAGTCAGTTTATCATCCAATTCATTTAACCTTCCCACTGGGCTCTGACAGAGCCTGGGGCAAGACTCTCTTTCATCCCAAAGATCCCCTCCCCTGCTTTTTCATCAATATCATGCTAATGAGGACTTTCCTTCTTACTCTAATGCCTCCTAATTAAAATCGGCTTCTCTACCTCAAACACTCCATTGTAGCATCCCTATTGATTTTCTCATCCCTTTCTAATCGGGACCCTTTTCCATCACTCTCCTCCCCTCTGCAAAGTAGGTCTCTGCCCTTGGCATTCATTAGTTTTCCTAGCAAGGGTGTAAAAGCGATAAAAATAACTCAGTGCCTTCCCTGGAAAGTGTACCTGAATGTTTTAGCTGGCCTCCCTGCAGGGTTCAGAAGGCTTTGGGAGATTATTGAGGTCGCGGCACAGCAGCTGGTGGGGGGAAAGGAGGGGAGAACCAAGAAAAAAGCCCCCATACCTGCAGTCCTGAAAAGGGAACTCAGCATATTAGACAGTTAGAAAAGTGTGGATCTTTCAAGTAGGAAGGGAGAAAGTGAGACTTCCAGAGTTCTTGATTCTACCAGCAGGGAATCGATGGAAAGAGCACTGAGCACGGACTTAGAAAGCCAGGTTTAAACCCAAGCTTTACCACTGCTTAGCTCTGTGATGGTTCAGAGGGATAGACTGGTAGAGATGATGTCATGGTGGGGAAGACTTGGAGGGAATACCATCTCAAATGTTTATGGGCTATGTGACCCTGGGCAAGTCATCCTCTCAGTCTCAGTTTGTTCATCTGTCAAGTGGGAATAAGGATAAATTGTTGCAAATCTCAAATGAGGTCATGCATGGAAAGCACAGGCCAACCTTTGAAGAACCATGTACATGTCAGCTGCCATTTCTTATTTCTAAGCCCCCATTTCATCATCTGTAAAATGGGAATTGTAATCCCTACCTACCTCATAAGAATTGGCCATGGGGCTGCGGGCAAGCTACCTCTTTGAACCTATTTCTTCATTTCAAGCTCAAAGGAAACTCAGTGGGCAAATTAGACCAATATTTTTCTTGGGAGGAAAAATAATGAGGTCTATTTTGGACATATTGGGTTGAGATGTCTTCAGCACATCCAGTTAGAGAGGTCCAAAAGGCATGTGGTGATTTAATATTGAAGACCAGGATAGAAAATAGGGTTGGGTAAATAGATCTGAGAGCAGAGAGGCAGCACATTGGATAGAGTGTGGTTCTGGAGAATCTGAGATCAAGTTCAGCCTCAGACACTTACTAGCTGTGTGACCCTGGGCAAGTCACTTAACTCTTTGCCTCAGTTTCCTTATTTGTAAAATGAGCTGGAGAAGGAAATGGCAAACCACTCCAGTATCTCTGCAAGAAAACCCCAAATGGGATCCTGATAGACCCTGACATGACTAAATTGACACAATAACAAAATAGATCAAAGAATCATCTATATAGAAATGACAATTGAATCCATGGGAAATTATCACCAAATTAAATAATATAGGGGGACAAGAGAAGAACTTCTGGAACAGAACACTGGGTAGGCTGTGGACTACCCACAATTAGAGGGTATGACCTGGGGGTAGGAGAAGATCCAGGAAAGGAGTCCAAGAAGGGGCAAATAGGTTGGCATGAAAAGAACCAGGAGACAGCAGTGCCCTAAAAACTAGAGAGCTGGTGATAAATAGTGTCAAAGGCTATAAAGGTCAAGAAAGATGAAAACTAGGGGGCAGCTAGGTGACTCAGTGGCTTGAGAGCCAGGTCTAGTGAGGGGAGATCCTGGGTTCAAATATGGCTTCATAAACTTCCTAGGTTCCTACCTACCCCATTACCTAGCCCTTACCACTCTTATGCCTTTGAACCAATACTTGGGTAAGGGTTCTTTTTTTTTATTTTTTAAAGGATGAGAACTGAAAAAAGTCCATAAGATTTGGTAATTAAGAGTTCTTTGATAACTTCAGAGAAAGCTGTTACAGTTAAGTGATGAGATTAGAACCCAGACTGCAGGAAATTTAGAAGGAAATGAGAAGAAAAGGAAATAGAAGTACCCTGTTAAGTTCTTATTTAGGTGTTTAGCCAAGAAAGGGAGGAAAAAAATGTAGGACAAAACTAGTGGTGATGGTTGGATCAAGAGTGGGACTAATTTTCATAGTTCGTAGATTTGATCATAAGGGCAACAGGGCATAGAGTGCTGGCTTTGAAGTCAAGAGGACCTGAGTTCAAATTGGATCTCAGATTCTTACTGACTTGTGACCCTGGGTAAGTAATTTAGCCCCATTTGCCTCAATTTCCTCATCTGTAAAATGAACTGGAGAAGGAAATGTCAAACCACTCCAGTATCTTTGCCAAGAAAACCCCAAATGAATTCATGAAGAGTCAGATATGATTGAAATATCTGAACAAGAGAGAGTCTCATTGTGTAAGTACTTCTCTGCTCAAAAACTCTCAGTGATGTGATGCTTTATTTGTCTATCACATAGAATTATTTTATTGTCTATGAGTGGTCTATGTTATATATTGAACACTTGCTTGTGGGTTACATATCTTGGACCCTTGCCATCAGGACCTCTTTTTGGGGTCAGGAACCTCACAAGAAATGTATTTCTGGATGGGAATGGCTAGTGACTTTTAGACAACATGCTGAAAAGCATAGGCTTTCCTTCATTTGACCTGTTAGAAAAGGGAGGGAGGGGAGTATGAGAACTTAAGCATCTAATATGTGCCAAGCACTGTTCTTTGTACATATTATCTCATTAGATCTTCTTAACAATCTTGGAGGGTCACTGTTATTATTAATTCCATTTTACTCATGAAGAAACTGAGACAGACAGAGGTCAAATGACTTTCTCAGGATTACATGACTAATAACTGTCCAAGCCTAGATTTGAACTGAGGGCTTCCAGACTAGATCCATCTAGTGGTCTCTAAGACAGAAACAGAGATAAAACTATAAAGATAGATAACTGAAAGCTTACTAAAAGCTTGGCTTTGGCCTCATCAACATTATCTCCAACCCATAGATGCAACCTTACTCGGGGAACTGGACCCTGGTGACTGAATTTGTCATGGTGGGCTTTGCTGGTGTCCAAGAAGTCCGCCATCTTTTCTTCCTCCTCTTCCTCATCATGTATCTGTTCACTGTGGCAGAGAACTTGGCCATCATCCTTGTGGTGGGCTTAGACCATAGGCTCCAGAGACCCATGTACTTCTTCCTGACCCATCTTTCTTGTCTTGAAATCTGGTATACTTCAGTCACTGTGCCCAAGATGCTGTCAGGATTCATTGGGATAGCTGGGGGCAAGACAATCTCCTATGCCGGCTGCCTGTCCCAACTTTTCATCTTTACCTTCCTTGGTGCCACAGAGTGTTTTCTGCTCGCTGCCATGGCATATGACCGGTATGTGGCTATCTGTGAGCCTCTCCGTTATGCGGCTTTGGTGTCCTGGGGTACCTGCATCCGCCTGGCTGCTGCCTCCTGGCTGCTGGGTTTCCTCACCCCAATCTTGCCCATCTACCTCATGACCCAGCTCACATTCTGCAGTTCTAATGTCATCGATCACTTTTTCTGTGATGCATCGCCCCTGCTGGCACTCTCATGCTCAGATGTTACACTGAAAGAGACAGTTGACTTCCTGATCTCACTGGCTGTGCTTCTGGTCTCATCTGTGGTCATTGCTGTGTCCTATGGTAACATTGTCTGGACGTTACTGCACATAAACTCGGCAGCAGAACGCTGGAAGGCTTTCTCCACCTGTGCTGCTCACTTGACAGTTGTGAGCCTTTTCTATGGGACACTTTTCTTCATGTATGTCCGGACCAAGATGGCCTCCTCTATGAACTTCAATAAAGTGGTGTCAGTGTTCTACTCTATTGTTACACCCATGCTCAATCCTCTCATCTATAGCCTTCGAAACAAGGAGGTGAAGGGAGCCCTGGGCAGAACCTTCTCACTCAAGTTGTTTAAAGGGTCATGAAGAGGTAAATGGTTTATATCTTTAGAAAAAAGGGATTATAGATTTAGAGTCAAAAGAAACCAAAGTGGTCACTGAGTCCAATTCTTATAGATTTGGAAACTGAGGCCAGGAGAGGCTAATTGACTTACTCAAGATTACATAGGCATCACATGCAGAGGTGGGATTTGAACATGGGTCATCCTCTGACTCCAAATCAATTGCTTTTTTCACTCCACCATGAGTGGGATATCTAGGGGATAGAGCTGAAAAGTTAGTTCTCTGAGGTTAAAGGTAAGACACTATGATATATTAGGCAAATCACTTTGGAATCAGAGACTCACAGCACTGCAGAGGACCTCAGCAACCATCTAATCCAACCTATAATAGAATAAGAATTCCCCTAAAAGAACAGTCCCAAATAATAATAACAGCAAACATTGATAATGAACTTTATGGTTCTTTATCCTGGGAATAAGGTAATGTATTTATACAGATGAGTAAACTGAGGCTGAGAGAGGTCATGATCTGCCCAGGCTCACATAGCTAATAAGAATCTGAGGTTGGATTCAAAGTTAGATCTTCCTAACTTCAAGTTGGACACTCTGTCCTTTATGACTCCTACCTACATAAAGAACAAACCCAACAAATGATCAGCCAGTCTTTTCTTGAAGGCTTCTAGAAATGGGGAACTGCTACTTCATGGGGACCCCATTTCTTTTTTGTAAAGCTTTATTTGAGAGGAAGTTTTTCTTTAAGCTAAAATCTGCCTCTTTGCCATTCTCACCCAGGAGTTCTAGTTCTATTATCTGAAGCCAAGAGGAACATGTATAATCTCTCTTCTGTGCAATTAGGCTGCCTAATATTTGGTAATAACTACCATATTTCCTCTAAGTCTTTTCTTCTCCAGGCTTGACACCCCTGGTTTCTTCAGCTTATACTCTTATAATACTTAATAAATACTTCATCTATCTATGACATGGACTCAAGACCCTTCACTCATCCTATTCACACTCCTTTGAATCCTTTCCAGTTTGTCATTGTCCTTCCAAATTATGTGGATCCCAGAAATAAGCACACTATCCTTATCAGAGAGGAATACAGTGGGACTATCACTTTTATTTTGGACACTTTCCCTCAGTTTTTGATATTATATCTTCCAAAATTGCCCAGGCTGACAGTGCAGAAGCCTTTTAAGGACTTGGTCTCCCTACTAATTGTCTTGGGACTTCTGATTTGCTCTGTTTCTAACTTGTGTTGATTCATCCTTCTTTTAGCAGCATGGTGGCACTTCTCTCTTCTTTCAAAACTACAGGATTATTATTTTAAAAAATTTAATCTCTCATTTAATTTTTTTGTTGTGAATTGAGAATGATTTAAATCTTTTTTCTATCAGATGAATGGGCACAGGTTAATAATTCTATGTTAAAAGTTAGTCTGGGTGCCTTCCAATGTGGGAACTCCCTCCAACAAGGCAGATAGTATCCCCTATATGATTTAGTATATAGACGCTAGGGATATACTTGAGCTGTATGGAGGATAAGTGACTTGTCTATAATCAGACAGCTAGTAAGTGTCAGAAGTTGGATTTGAACTTAGATCTCCCTGACTCTAATTCCAAAGGTCTCTACTATTGAGACTTGCCTTTAAAGATGAACTAAACAGAGGACAACTAGGGAATGGGATTCACTCATCACTATATAGGCTAGTCACAATTGTCTCCAGCTTTGGCTGTAATTCCAAGGAGTGAAACAAAACCCTGTCATAAAATTAAGGGTAAGGGGTGGCAGCTAGGCATCTCAGTGGGTAGAGAGCCAGGTCTAGAGATGGGAAGTCCTGATTTCAGATCTGGTCTCAGACACTTCCTAACTGTGTGACCCTAGGCAAGTCACTTAATTTCCCCAATACCTCCATTAGGCTCTTCTGCCTTAGAACCAGGAATTGATTTTTTTTTAAATTAATGAATTTATTTTTAAGTATTTTTTTTAATAAAAACTTTTTTAAATAAATTTTTTAATTTTAATTTAAAAAAATTTAAAAAAAAATTTAAAAATTTTAAAAATTAAAAAAAATTAAAATTAAAAAAAATTTTTTAATAAAAAATACTGTGTATTGGCTCCAAGGCAGAAGAGTGGTAAGGGCTAGGCAATGGGGGTCAAGTGACTTGCCCAGGGTCACATAGCTAGGAAGTGGCTGAGGCCAGATTTGAACCTAGGACTGCCCGTCTCTAGGCCTGGTTCTCAATCCACTGAGCTACCCAGCTGCCCCCTTTAAGTATTTTTTAATGGTTACATGATTCATATTCTTTCCCTCCCCCTCCCATAGCCAACAAGCAATTCCACTGGGTTTTATATGTATTATTACTCAATAACTATTTCCATATTTCCATATTCTGATTTTTCGTGCCATTAGACCCAATGAGAGTGGGACTGTCTCTGTGCATCGACTTTTCCACTTAAATCCCCTTCACGTACAAGTGTCTTTGTGCACACTCATCTATATACCATAAATGAAAATGCACAAAGACAATCGTCATCCTCGGTTACGGAGAGACTACTACTACTATTTCCATATTAATTTCTGTAATAGAGTAACCTTTAAAAAACCAAAACCCCAAATCCTATACCCATATAAACAAGTGACAAATCATATGTTTTTCTTCTGCATTTCTACTCCCAAAGTTCTTCCTCTGGATGTGGATAGCATTCCTTCTCATGAGTCCCTCAGAATTGTCCTGGGTCAGTGCATTGCTGTTAGTAGCAAAGTCGGTTACATTTGATCCTTCCACAATGTTTCACTTTCTGTGTATGACATTTTCCTGGTTCTGTTCATTTTGCTTCAAATCAGTTCATGGGAGTTTTTTCCAGTTCTTATAGAAATCAAGCAGCTCATCATTCCTTACAGCACAAGAGTATTCCATCGCCATCGTATGCCACAATTTGTTCAGCCATTCCCGAATCAATGCACGCTCCCTCATTTTCCATTATTTTTCTTGCTACCACAAAGAGCATGGCTGTCAATATTTTTGTGCAAATGTTTTTTTCCTTATCTCTTTGGGGTACAAATGCGGCAGTGGTATGGCTGGATCAAAGGATATACATTCTTTTAAAGTCCTTTGGACATAGTTCCAAATTGCCTTCCAGAATGGTTGGATCAATTCACAATTCCACAGCAATACATTAGCGTCCCAATTTGACCACATCCCCTCCAACATTTATTACTTTCCTTTGCTATCTTGTTAATCAATCTGCTATGTGTGAGGTGGTACCTCAGAGTTGTTTTGATTTGCATTTCTCTAATCAAGAGAGGTATAGAACACATTTTCATGTGATTATTGATAGTTTTGATTTCTGCATCTGGAAACTGCCTATGCATGTCCCTCGACCACTTGTCAATTGGGGAATGGCTTGATTTCTTATTAATGATTTAGTTGCTTATAAATTTGAGAAATTAGACCTTTGTCAGAGATTTTTGTTACAAATTTTCCCCCAGTTTGTTGCTTCCTTTCTAATTTTGGTTGCATTGGTTTTGTTTGTACAAAACTTTTAAAATTTAATATAATCAAAATTGTTCATTTTACATCCTGTAATGTTCTCTATCTCTTGCTTGGTCTTAAATTCTTTTCTTACCTATAGATCTGACAGGCATATTATTCTATATTCACCTAATTTATTTATAATTTCCCTCTTTATATTTAAGTCATTTACCCATTTTGAATTTATCTTGGTATAAGGTGTGAGATGTTGATCTAAACCTAATTTTCCTCATATTGTTTTCCAATTTTCCCAGCAGTTTTTGTCAAATAGTGAGTTCTTATCCTAAAAACTGGGACCAGGAATTGATTCTAAGACAGAAGTTAAGGGTTTTAGAAGAAAAAAACAAGATGAACTACACAGAAATGATTTGTAATATGATTCCATGATGCATTTAAAGCTTAAAAATTACTTTCTTCAAATAATTTTGTAGGTGTTCTTAATGGTCCCATTTTACAGTTGAGGAAACTTGGGTTCAAAGTACTTATCCTGGCCACAGACTTATTAAATGCTTGCAATAGAATTTGAATCCAGGCTTTTTTACTCTATCTAGCATTCTCTCTACTATACCTTGCTTCCTTTCATGATTTGGCAAAAGAAGAAATTGAAGCTCAGAAAGATTTGGGAATTTCCCCAGGCAATAGATAATCCATAATCAGTAAGTACTGTTAGTGGAATTTGAATGGATATCGTTCTGTTTTTGAGAAATGGCTCTTGCCAATATTAAGATCTTTATGACATGTTCTTACTTTCTGATCTCTTCTGTCATATTCATTGGGATGTGGATTCTAGGAACCCTCATTCATTGAAGAAGAAATTAATCACCTTAGGACTGTGAGTTGGAGGAGAGGGTAGGTCATTGGCTGAGAAGTAGAACACATTCCAGTGCCACTCATCACCATTACCCTGCCCATAAGAATCTTTTTCCTGATAGAGTCTGTAAAAGTTAGTCAATAATTGTTCTGATGTTAAATTAATTCATTTAAAAATTACATATTCTCCACTTTCTACCAAAAAGATTTGAATCGATTCACAGATCCAAATCAAAGAGCAAGGGTAAGAGACAAATAAACATAAAGTAGATGAAAGGCCATCTAGACGAAGCAGAAGAAGTAAATGTTTTTGGGAACCTTCACTGAATTGATTAGAAGAAGTTTTTAATCAGCTTAGATGTCTTTCCTAAGCAGAGAGATATGGCAGCCAAGGAAAACAGCAGTTTACAATATACACTCATTTGTAAAATCTTACTGAGCAGGATGGTGGAAGATTATTAGTAATGTGAAGTATTTTTTACATGGAAATCTTTTTTTTTTTTAAGCCCTTACCTTCCATCTTGGAATCAATACTGGGTATTGGCTCCAAGGCAGAAGAGTGGTAAGGGGTAGGCAATGGGGGTCAAGTGACTTGCCCAGGGTGATATAGCTGGGAAGTATCTGAGGCCAGATTTGAACCTAGGATCTCCTATCTCTAGGCCTGGCTCTCAATCCACTGAGCTACCCAGCTGTCCCCTTTACATGGAAATTGTGATGACTCAATTATAACTGATCATCCCAAGGGCATAATAGGATGTAACTAGAAGTAGGCTACAAATAGATGAAAAAATGTAAAAGATCTGTAAAGGTTTTAAAAACTTTTTTTCTCCCTCAATTCCATGAGTAGAATGGACATATTTGGACTCTCACTCCACAGAATCCACTCTGCTACATGAATCTGTAGGACTGGTCCTAAAGAAAAGCACCATGGGAAGAGCAGTTGATTTAGACCAAGCATACACAATAGAAGTCTAGGGATGGTACAATTTTGAAGATGCTACTGTGATAATTCTGAAGATATCTGAAAAATGGACTGGGACTGATGGTCTACTCTACATGGATGCACCTGTTCCTGACATGGGCACTAGAAGAGGAAAGGCACATGGTGGAATACCAAAGTCCAGATGCTTCCCAGGAGCATGGTCTGGAATAGCTCCTTGGGGTGCAGTTTTTGTCCAAGCCACCAAGTGGCAGTATAAGCAAGATCAAGTAGCCCAGGTCTCTAGTTCAGGACTTGGCAGGTTCAGGCAAAGCTAGTAATCCTTGTTCTCCTTTCAGGGCATACTTGGGGCCCCATCAGCTTCATCTAGGTTTTAAAATGTAAAAAAAAAATAATTGGTTCATATTTTCCTTTACCCCATTAAGACTCTAATTCCTCCTGACTTCATGGGACCCAAAGAAAACAATACAGAAATTACAGTGAATTTACTGAATGATATTGTTACAGAACAGGCACAAACTTTCAACTGCTCAGTCACAGGATCTAGAATGGGAAGGGACTCCAGAAGCTATCTCATCTGACTCTCCTCACCCCTATTTTCTAGATGAGGAAAGTGAGGGTCAGGGAGCCTGTGACTTGTCCAAGGTCATGAAAGTAGCCAATGTAATGGTAAAGATCTGAAAAACCTCCACTCTATAGCTCGATATTCTCAGGTATGCCAGAGTGACTTGTTAGGAAAGTATTTTCCCATGATCCCATTTCAGAGTCAATGAGGGAGAGGGTAAAAAATAGTTTTTAGCAACACCCACTTCAGTTCCTGGTGCATCTGGGCATCCTCCAGTTTGTCAATGTTTTTCTTAAAATGGGGAATCCAGAGCTGAATACAATTTTCTGTCTAGCACAGAGTACCTTAGAATGACAATAATAACCACAACTTATGTTCCATAAAGCTTTAAAGATTGACAAATGAGTTTCTTCAGAACAAACCTTCATAGTAGGGAAGAAAAATATTTCTCCCCCAATTTTACATGTGAGGAAACTACCATGGGTTGGGGGGAATAGAAATGATGTGACTCCTCCAAAGTCTTGCAATAGCTTTACCTTACCTATTTATGTCCTCCCTGCCAAGGTCACTTTCTTTTATTTTCATTTAAAAAGTATTTTTTATTGATATTCCTTTCTTTTATGCATTGTTGTCATTTCTGTAGCCAACCTCCCCCACCCCTCCCAGCATCCAATACATCTTTTAAAAAATATTTTATTTTATTTTTTGAAAAATTTAATTAATTTAGAATATTTTTCCATGGTTACAAGAGTCATGTTCTTTCCCTGCCCTCCTCTCACCCCCCTCCTGTAGCTGACATGCAATTCCTCACCCTATAAATCTTTTTAACAGATAAGGACGATTAAATAAAATAAATCAGCACCTCGGACAGGTCTTTTTTCTTTTCATATTTTTCTGAAACAAATTCAGAATGAACAATTTTCAAGGAAGTAGGTAGCCAAAACAAAGGACAGAAGATGGAGAAAATAGAATGCTTTAGGTAAGTTGAAGAGGCTCATTAATCACCTTGTTTCAAAAGGAATGGTTTTAGATAAAACAAAGTAGATTCTTCTTTTCAGTTTAGTTTCTCCTTCTGTAGCAATGCAGCTGGTCCTGCATAGACTATGGATAAGGAAGTCCACCAATCATAGGAGATCACTACTTGTTTAACTAGAAGGACCTGCCCCTACTGAGTCTTTTAAGAATTGTGATCCCTTAATCTTAATTTTTTTTAATCTTTATCTTCCATTTTGGAATCAATACTGTATTTCTCCAGAGTATCTTCTATGGAACAGCAATTTCCACCACATATTTCTATTAATACAGCCCATGTTTCCATTAATTTTTAAAAATAATATTTATTCCCCTCTATTAATAAAAACAACTTTCAGTTTTTTTAAAATTATATTTTATTTGATCATTTCCAAGCATTATTCATTAAAGACATAGATCATTTTCTTTTCCTCCCCCCCCCCCCACAATTTTCAGTTTTTATTAAACACTTTAATTCCAGATTTCTTCCTCCATCTCATCCTTTCTCCCTCTCTAGGATGATAAGCAATATGATTTGGATTTTATATGTACAGTCATGTAAAACATTTTCCATGTTAGTCATTTTGTAGAAGAGATCTTAAAAGGAAAAAAGAAGAAAGTAAAACGTAGTATATTTTGTTGTGCATTTAGACTTCACCAATTCTTTCTCTGAAGGCAGATATTTCCATTAATTTTTTTTTTGTAACTGACACATCACCTTTTGGGCTCATTAAGCTTATTGACTATTCTAAGTCTCTTTCCTGACTTCCATAACATCTCCATTCTGACCTTGCACAGTTGATTTTTTTGAGCACCTCTCACTTTCTTATCATCCAGTTAGAATAGAAGAAGACTATACTTGATCTCAGATTTTTTAGGCAAGTCACTTAACTTCTTAGTATCCTCAGTTACAAAATGAGGGTAATAATATTATTTGCCTCATTTAGATCTGCCTAGAGGCAGCTGGGTGATCCAGTAGATAGAACACTGGGCCTAGAATCCAGAAGACCTAAGTTCATATCTAGCATCAGACACTAGCTGTATGACCCTGGGCAAGTCACAATTTCTGTCTCAGTTTCCTCAACTGTAAAATGGAGATATAATAGCACCTGCTGTACAAGGTTTTTAAGAGAATCAAATAAAGTAATATTTATAAAAAGTGCTTAGCATAGTGCCTGGCACATATTGGTGCTATATAAATCTTTATTCTCTTCCCTTCCCTTCCCTTCATAGGGTTTTTGAAGAAATGATCAAATGAGATTATGTGTGAAGTGCTTTAAAAAACATATAGAGCTACAGAAATATTATCTCTTACCATTATCATTGGTCTTCTGATAATGCCATGTTGATGTTTTGGTTCAGTGACCTTCCTCTTCTGTTTCCATTTTTTGGTGGATGATTACAAATTATTTTCTGGAATGGTTGTAGTGGTTACAGGTCCACTGTAACTATGCATCAGTGTACCTATTTTTATAGATATCCTTCATACGAAAGAAATTACAAGCATTTTCTTTAGTCATTTTCTTGTTTCTCCTATCTTCCTGCCATTTCACTTATTTATATTCCCAGAGCTTAGCAAATTATAAGCACTTAATAAAAGCCTTTTCATTACATTCATTCATACATTCAATTTATTACTTTGTTTTCATTCCCAACTCACTCAAATGTTGGAGCCACCATTTTCCTGTCTTTCTTACCTCTTCTGTTGGTGATTTCTTTCCCTACTCAAGGAAGACACTCATAACAACAACTTGGTTTTCCCTGGATGGCTGACTTCTAGGTTTCTAGGTAACATTTTTCACTACTGACTGAGAGAAGGTCCTTTTCCTGGGCAGAGAGGGGAAAGAGAACTGGGTGATGCTTGAAGGAGGATTGACAATCCATGTCAGTCATTATCACTGAGATGGGCCTTTTAGCTAGAGAGCTGGTTCCCAAATCTGTGTGTTTCTGGTTTCTCATCAATTGGGGGAAATTTCAATGAAGCACAAGTGGATTTTGGATGGGGTGATCAAAGCCATAGTTAACTCTTCCTTCTGGCAGTTAGCATCAGCATTGATGGGGTCTTAGGGAATGGGATTGTTCCAGCTCTCTTTCCTAGAGTCCTCTGCATGATGATAGCACCATTAGCTCTTTCCCCAGAAGCTTCATGAAGTCCAATTGTCCAACCTTGACTATTAACCTGGAATGATAAGGAGCTATATGTATGTTTATGATGTTGAATGGTTGCTAAGTTCTCTCCATCCTGGATAAAGAAGATCTCTTCTTGGATCTGGGAGTGAAGCAGACATTCTTTAGATACTACAGGACTTGAGGTAGAAGCATAAGTAGGAGGATGTGGGGAGATGTGGGGAGACAGCCAAAAGAGGGTCCAGGGTACTGATGTTTCTTTCTGTTGTATACTCTCAGGGGCTTTCTTTACACCTACTGGACCCTTTCTACCCTCTGCAATACTCTGATGGAAATCCTGCATCTCTGCAAAGCTCAAGAAGCAGGAGTACTTCCCTCCCTCTCCAATCCTTCTGCCCCCATTATTGTGCTCCAAGAACACTGAGACTTGTGGGTGAGTGAAGAGAGAATCATCTTTTCAAGAGTCAAGAACCTTGTGTCTGGCATCATTTATTGATTTATGCAAAACTATTATTAAGTTCTTACTATGCACCAGGCTTTGGACTGGCTACTGGTACAGCAGAGACACAATAATGAAAAATACTCTTGCTCATAAGTAGCTTAGATTCTTTGGGGATAGACACAAATAGAAAAGTAAGCATAAGGTCTAGAGACAGACAGTGCCCCTGTGATCTTTTTGGTGTTGATAACTCCCAGTGGAGGAAATACTTTCAATTCAGATCACAACACAGGTTGGCATTTTATTTGAAACTTAGAAACTAAAAGAGTGGTTTAGGACATTGAGAGATTGTGGTCTTGGTCCACATTGCCATAAGGTTGGAGGCTGGACTTGAACCCACATCTTCTTGGCTTTCAGGAGGGCTCTTTACCCACTAATGCCACAATGCCTCTGTACAGAAATATTTCTGGCCCCGGAGAAGGGAGGACATTAACAACTGGGAATTAGGAGGGCGTCTTTTAGGAGATGGGACTTGAAATGAGCCTTGATGTGGAGCCCAAGGTTCTACAAGGAGACAATAAGGAGAGAGGATGTTCCATACTTAGCCCATCTTTTTTTGAACATTTACAGTGGCAAAGAACTCATTCACTTTTAAATATTTTATTTAAATATCATTTACTATATTGTATACTTATTTATATTCATAAATATTTATTTTGTTTTTTTTAAATGGTAGATTAGCCTTGATTTCAAGGAATTCTTCCCTATAGTGAGCTGAAATTCCCACCTCTCCATCCCAGATCTCCCCTCCCCATTAGTTTTAGTTCTCCCCTCCTGCTAATAGACAAAGTCCAGAGTTCCAATGTCATCTTCTTTTTCTGCTTGATTTGGATAAGACAACTAAAGATCAATTGAGGAATTGATCCAAAGCTTGAGGAATTCAAAAGTGAGAAGGCAAAAGAAGGAAAGTACTTTGTGATTCCTGGAATGTCCTATTGACAAGCACAGGAAGCCAATAGGAATATTGACTTGTCTGTCTTCTCCTTCTCGGTCTCCTTTTTACCTGTCAAGCCTTGGAACTCTTCCTGATTTCCCAGCATCATGGTGGATGTTTTAACAGTCTTAAAGTAGCTTTCCAGGCTTTAGCAAAGTGCTTGGGACATGATGAGTGTCTTGTAATAATTGTTGGTTTGACCAACTTCATGACAGGGTTCTATAAGACACTCAAGTCATAAAGTGTCCTGTTGGTCAATCAACCATAGCCAGTGCAGAGTGAAAGCTCTGGGGTGGTAAAAAAATCAAGTTTAGAATGAGAGAATGTGAACTAATAAAAGGCCCAGCAGAAATCATGCTCCTTTAGGATGGGAATTATCACCTTTTTATTTTTAGAAACTCTTGCCTTCTGTCTTAGTATCACTTCTAAGACAGGCAGGGGCCAGGCAATGGGGGTTAAGTGACTTGCTCAGGGTCACACACCTAGAAAGTGTCTGAGGTCAGATTTGAACCCAGACTTCCCATCTCCAGGTCTGGCACTCTACCCACTAAGGCACATAGCTGCCCCAATTATTGTTGTTGTTGTTGTTTGTCTGTAGAGTTTAGCATAGTGCAAGGGATTGCTTAATAAATATTTATTGAATTGAATTTCAAAGTTCCTTCTAATTCAAACAGTTGACATCTGATGTCTGTGGTCTGTACCTCCCAGCTCATGTTCGATCTTCTAAGATCTTTTCTAGTTCTGAGACTTCATTTTAATACCTTTGCCATCTTTGACACTTTCTATTCTAAATTTCTTCCCACAATAAATTTCATTCTTTGTATTTATGTCCCCATTACTTAGCATACAGTATATATTTAATGAATGCACACTGATTGATTGTTGATAAGGTCTCTCCCAGCTCTAACAGTCTGTGGTCTAAGATAATTTTTTAGCTGTAAATGTCTATGATTCTAGGTTGATGTAAAATCAAATGATGGAGGAAGACAAGGCCCTATGTGCCACCCTGGTGGCATTAAGTGCCTTTCTGTTCTTCCAGCTCCTTAGAGGCATGGGTGCCATGATCTAGACAGGTCTGCCCTTTCCTGCAATGCTTTTAATCTCCATCCTCAAAGCTATTCCTGCTTCCTAAGAAGGGACTATGTGACTTTGGGAGAGTTATTCTCCCTCTGGGGGCCTCATTTTCTTTTTCAACTAAAAGAGTAGGTTGGACAACTAAATAATCTCCAAAGTCTCCTCAAGAGTATTGATTCTGTGATTCTATCTTGTAATGAACCCATCTTCAACAAATGCTTTTGATGAAACCTTTGGGAATATACTTTTCAAGGAAGATGGGATGTAAAGATGAGAGGTCCAGCAAATACCAGGAACAAGTCAAGATTCAAATTTAACTGGACTGGAATGGATGATGGGCCAGATCTTACAAAATGCAATTCAGTGGGAATAAATGGAAAGTTTTGCAGTTGGCTGAAGATCAATTGTTCAAGATCAGGCTGGGGAAAACTTGGCTAGAAAGGAATTCAGTTGAAAAAGATTTGGAGTTTGAAAAGAGTATTAGCTCAATGTCAGAACAATGAGGATGAGGAGGGAACTAAGGACCATGCCATACAAGGAATAATTTAAAAATCTCAAGATTTTTATCTCAGAAAAAAGAAGGAAAAACTCTGTGTGTGAGTGTGCATGTTAGGGGAGGGAGAGAGATAATAAATACTCTCAAATCTCTGAAAGACTTCCCTGGGGAAGAGATATTAGAACTGTAAGGGTTAAATGAGAGGTTTTACAAAAATAAAAGAGCAGCTTTTAATAACTTAGGCTTTAATGAGAATATAGTAGAGTTATAAATTAATATTATCCCTTTAAGCCAGAGAAAAGAAAACTTTCAGCAGCTTTTAACAACTAACAATTTACTTTAATTAAAATTGAGATAGAAAAAGAATATAGTAAGTAAAATGAATATAGCAAAGGAGGGAAATATAGGAAAGAGGTAGAGAAAGAAATTTGCTAATGTCTATACTAGTTATGCTAAAACTGCCACTAATAACTACCCCACAAAATTCCAACTCAATCCATCTAATCAAAACCAACCCAATCAGTATTTAATCAAACCCCAATTAGGTCTGTCAACAAAGACCAGCCACCTTCCAAAAAGTTCAGGGAAGGGAAAAAACCTAACCTCCCAAACCAAAAGCCCCAAACCCAAAAGATAAAAAGACCTCTAAGGGCTAAAGCCAAAATCCCTCTCAGTAAACTCAGGCTCGCCTTTATATTCCAGCAACTAAATGCCAACCACCAACTAATCACCAATACACACTACCAGCAACCAACTTCCCCTGCAACTGCCAGCTTTGTCAGCAACTGACATCCCCCTCCCCCAACTGTCAGCAACTGACAGGCTGACCAACTGATGCTAGACCCCTTTTATAACCTTTCCCTACCTTACTTCCTGTCAGCTCTATGATTTTGCTTTCCTGTCTCTATGGTTTCTACTTCCTGTTACTGTGGACTGGTTAATTCCTACACATCTCTATGGTAAGAGGACCACCAGGTCCCCCATTAAATTAAAAAAGGAATAAAGAATTCCTTTTTACAGAACTCTTATGCTTAACTCCCAAGGACAAAAGCAGGATTGATACGTAGAAGATTCAAGGAGGTAAATTTTAGCTTGACATGAGAAAAGAATTGGAACTGTCTAGAAATAAAGCCAGTTGACTCAAGTCACTTGAGAGGTTCCCATCACTGGAAGTGACCAAGCAGGGAATGAATGACTATCATCAATGTTGCAGAAGAAATTCCTGAATATGGTGGAGAAACAGGGTATGGACTAGATAAATGATAGGATTCCTTCCAGCTATTATGAGGGATTAAGGTCCTCACTGCTGCTCCCCTGCCAGCCCCCTCCATACATAGCAGGACCTAGCCTGTCCTATAGAAGGGACCTTTCCAAAACCAGATCTTAGACTTGTGTTTATGAAGATTTCAGGCTGGGTACCCTGATTGTCCCACATCCTTTGGGGTCTGAGCATAGCCTGTAATCTGCAAAGCCAGAATTAGGCTAAGTGGCAGTTGGGCAAAACTTATTCTAAGGTTCTCTTAGGGCGGTCCTCATGATCTCAAGAGGGCTTTGTTGTGCCCTGAAAAAGGAGTGAAAATACCCCCACCTTCTCCATTCCTGTTCAAATGGATAAGCTGAGTTATACATACCAAAGAACCATCTACAGAACACATGGGACCAATGATATTCAAGGAGTCATAGCCTGAGGGGAAAATATGCCACCAGGGAACTTGGGTGGAGGGCAAAATTACTAAGGTGTGGCAGTCAGAAATATTCTTGAAAAGGCGGGGTTGAGCACATTTAGTGATTAGTCACTAAGGGCAGTTGAAAAAGGCTAAAATTGTCCTTTCTTGTAGTACCATTCATTGTCCCAAAGGACTTTTATTACTTAGCTTTAGAAATTCCTTATAAATCCCTTTTAATTTGTTATGTAGACATGGCTAATAATAGCAATATATTTTGCATGACTTCATATGTATAATTGATATCATCTTACTTGCCTTCTCAAGGCAGGGGGAAGGATGAGACAGAGGGAGAGAATTTAGAACTCAAAATTAAAAAAAAAATAGAAAATATTTAACAAAATAAAAAATATATTAAAAAGGAAAATGTTCAAAAAACAACTTGCTATACAGATCTTAGGGTCCCTAAATCCACACTGGGAACTCTTTTGTATAGTAGACATTTAATAAATGTTTAATTGAATTACAAAGTAGTATTGATCAGAGAGCAGAGTCTGAAGGCTGTATTCTATGTAAAATAATGATAAAGATAATACCAGAAGGGGATAGTAAGTTTTTACAGAGGCTAGAATATAGCAAATGAATTAATGTTTTCTTCCTTCCTTCCTTCCTTCCTTCCTTCCTTCCTTCCTTCCTTCCTTCCTTCCTTCCTTCCTTCCTTCCTTCCTTCCTTCCTTCCTTCCTTCCTTCCTTCCTTCCTTCCTTCCTTCCTCCCTTCCTCTCTTCCTCCCTTCCTCCCTTCCTCCCTTCCTCCCTTCCTTCCTCCCTCCCTTCCTCACTCCCTTCCTCCCTCCCTCCCTCTGCTAGTAGATAAAAATATCAAGTTACAAACATAGACCTGGAAGAGAGTCAGGACTTTGTCTTCTTGGCTTAGCTTTCATTCTTGCTCTTACTTATTTGCATGGCACTCAGAATCTTGAGAGTAATGTGGCCTACCCAGCCCTACCCTCTACAGAGTATTAGTGTTTTATTTGTTATGGCAAAGTTCCTAATTTGGGTTGGGGGGGAGCAAAACCCACAAAAGGAATTAAAAGGAATTTCTAATGTTAAATCAGATAGTTGTCTGGAATCCTAGACTTTTAATATATTTTTCTACCACACAAACTATACTTGTCTTTGATCTTCAAGTCTGTATAGTCCATCAGGAAAGAGTAGTGACATAAAGCCACAGAGAGGAGGAGAGGGAATCCAAGCAGAGAGGGAAGTCCGGGCAGGGACTATAGAATATCTGTAGAATACTGGTTAGAGCTGTACAACTAGAGCTGAGGATCTGGGTTCAAATATCAGATAGCTAAGATAGACCAGGATAGGATGAAATGTGAATTAGGAGGATGACTAGGACCTTGATTTCCATATCTCTCAGTAGTGCTTTCAGCATCATCATGATAGCAGAACTGTAGCAGCTTAGGAATAGAGAGGACACTAAAGTCTTGGAGATGAATACTAATTGAAGAATTAAGAAGGACTTGACAGGGAAACTGGCTCATGCTCCAAGCATTGTTTTCCAGATTTAATTTCTTTTCTTTGCCATTTCCCCCAAGTGGTTAGTCTGGTATTCAATTAGATACCAGAGCCAAAGCTGTTCAGACATAACCACACCATATCATCACACTGAGAAAAGAAGGCTAGATTTGTAGATAGAGTGAGAGAAGGTCAATTTGAATGGATTGCCAAATGAGGAAGGGGCAGTAATGAAGGTGGAAAGATAGGTAGGGGAAAAGTTGTGATGGGTTTTAATAACTAGAGAGACTTTCTAACTAGAGAAGCAGAAAGATAATGAAATTATCTGAGTAATAAAGTTAGACGTTAAGAGAAAGAGAATCACATTCACTTTGACAGCAGTGCAGGAGATAGGTTGAAAGGGGAAAAGAAGTCTGGAGATCAAAAGAGATGAGTCTCAGCTAAGGTGGTAGTTGTGTGTGTAGAAAGAGAGAGATCTTGTTAGGTAGAAATGATCAACTGTAGCATATATTTGGAAATGTGAAATGACAGAAAATAAGGATTCTATGAATATAATGCTCAGATTATGAATCTGGGAGATTGGAAGAATGGTGGTGCCTTGGAAATAAAAAGGGAAGTGTGAAAGAGGGGGTAGGTTTGGAGGAATGATAATGAGTTCTGTTTTAGATATGTTGAGTTTGAGATGTCTCTAACACATCCAATTTGAAATGTCCAATAAACAATTGGTAATATAAGACTGAAGTGCAGGGTGGAAGCTGGGGCTACATAAATGGCTATGGTACTCATTGGTAAAGAGATCATAATTAAACCCATGGAGTTGACAAGGTCATCAAGAGAGAAATATCTAGAGAAAAGGGTCCAAGGAGGTTGAAGACAAAAGAAAATTCAGAAAGAAAGGACTCACAGTTACAGGGTGAAATGGAGATGCTGCTGCAATGAAGTTGAGAAGGAGCATTGAGATAGGTCAGAGGAGAAACAGGAAAATGTAATGACATAACACCACAGAGAGGAGGAGAGGGAATCCAGGTGGAGAGGGAAGTCAGTTGTATTATTAAGTACTTTGAACATGTCTTCTGATCTAATCAACGTCAAATAATTTATGTTTTATTTAGCTACTTCCTAGATTTCTTATGAAAAATATTAAAGAAAAAGACCCCGTAAAGACCATAAGATAATTTTTTTTTCTTTTTGCTTCTTTTCTATACTAGGTATGAAGCACTTTGTGAACCATGAAGCATTATAGCACCATCAGCTTATGTCATAAGCACCTTTTTTAGACTCCTATGCCTCATGGTATTTTGGAACTGAGCCCAAGTGCTTGAAGGCTATGCCTTCACATACCTATGAAGGTATATGCCTATACCAGAATTAACAGCAGTTATGGGACTTAGAAAGGCTTAAAAAAAAAAAGACCAACAATGTAGAAAGTAATAGGTTTTTTATTTTTATGGATTTGTTCATGAATATCCGAGACTATGGAGTTCATTACATGCTCTCTTCTTATAGGGTCATAGTTTTAGAACTAGAAGGGACTTCAGATGACATTTAGTCCAAATATCCTTTTGCTATGTAAAAATGGAGATTTCTACATACCAGACATGTCAGAGGTGGGCTTTGAACCTATGTTCATTGACTCTGGAGTTAGGACTCTTCCTTTTGTACCATTTACCATGATTACTGTTTGTCTCTTCTGCTGTTCACCTTCTTTGTTGTCCATACTATTTTTTTTCTTGGTGTGTCTTGGTGTATACATATGTACAGTTTTTGCTTTCTTTCAGTTTTTGTTTTTAAATCCTCATGGCCAGATTTTCTTTTTTCTTTTTCTTTTTTTTATCATTAGGCAAAACACTTCCATATTGGTCATTGTTGTAAGCGTTAACTCACATATAACCAAATCCCCAAAATAAAACCTTAACTACACTGATGTGAAAGACAACTCCAACAATTCTTTCTCTGGAGGTGGAGAGCATTCCCTATCATAGGTCCTTCAGGATTATCCCAGATCAGTGCATTGCTGAGAGTAGCCAAGTTTTGTAATAAGTAATAATAAGGGACTATATTGATTAGTAATTGAAAGAGGTTTTGGGGTTTCCCTATCACTAGGATGAGTCTTAGATTGGAGAATGGTGGAATATAGTTCAATTGGAGAAATGACTGATAGGTCTGAAAGATTAGTCATTATCATCAACAGAGCAAGTCAGAGAGAGATATATCTGGACTTTTGTCCTTCTTTCTTCAGTCTCCAAAAATCAAGAGACCACCTCCTTTCTGTCTTCAAGGTTAAAGACACAAACCTTCAGTTGGTCTATTCCTTTCCTCCCAACTGCTTCTCCCAGTAACATTCCAAATCAGAATATTTCTCATTTGACTGACAGGTCATCACTTTCAGCTGCTCCTGTCTTTCTGCATGCTTCCCATTTCTCTCTCTTCCACAGTTTTCACAGATAATCATTGTCCACTATTGCTGTTACTACGTACAATGTTTGCCTGGTTCTGCTTATTTCACTATGCATCAGTTCTCACAGATCTTTTCAGACTTTTTGGAAATCATCTTGCTTATCATTTTTTATAGCACAATAGTATTCCATTACCAACATATACCACAATTTGCCCAGCTATTCCCCTATTGATGGACATCCCCTCAATTTCCAATTATTTACTTCCATAAAAAGAGGTTCTCTAAATTTTTTTTGTACAAGTAGGTCCTTTCCTCTTTTTTATTATCTCTTTGGGATACAGACCTAGTAGTGGTATTACCAGACCAAAGTTTTATAGCCCTTTGGGTATACTTCCATATTGCCCTCCAGAATGCTTGGATCAGTTCAGAACTCCACCAACTGTGTATTAATGTCATAGTCTTAATTTTTTTGTCATAGTCTTAATTTTAAAACATCAAGCAGATAAAATTTGTACTGACCTTTTTTAGATTCATTTCACAGTTCATCATTCTGCTATTCTAAATTGTCATCCAAAAAAGTCAGTTCCATTCTCAGATGCTGTCTGCTGAAACAATTAGTTAAATCTCAGATCTCTCCTTTCCTTAAGCCCTATCTTCATTCAATAGTAGCAACTAGAAGAGCACTGGTGTGCTGCTGTTCAACTTTTTATCTCAGAAATTATCATCCCTATTAATGTGTCCTTCTGGTAATTTAATTTATCCTCACATGAATCATCAGGATTGGGTAATGGCCACTGGATTTGAGGGTTCTCTGTCATGAATTGGTTCCATTCTCCAAGAAAGCAGCAGGGTCTACAGATAGATGCCTTTGGAAGGTCATTTATTCAATTCTTTTTCTTCTTTATGAGTTAGACAGTGGTACAATAAAATAAATTTGGAACTACATGAATGATTGGGCTCAAAAAGTAGTCATTAATGGTTCCATGTTGGATTCTAATCTTGGGTAATTGTTCAGGTATCTTTACTTGCCTTTGTAGAGCTTTTATCAGTGGATCAGTTAATAGAGTAGATGATATGTTTATCAAACCTGTAGCTGTCACAAAGGTAATAATTAAAAGAAAAAAAGATCTGAAAGCAAATCTTCCCTGTCTCAGGACCAACACTCTATCTATTGAAATACCTAAGCTCAGGCTATGTAGTAGAAGTTGGGAAATATTTGGATTAATCAGAGTTCAAATCTTGATTCTGTCATTCATTTATCATCTGTGTAACTTTGAAAAAGTTACTTAGCCTTTCTGGACCTCAGTTTCTTCATCTGTAAAACGAATCAGTCAAACTAGGTAATCTCCAACTGTAAATCCAGGGTCCCACAACTGTGCAACATTGCATAGGAGAGTTGCAAACAGTAGATCTTGTGTACACTAAATTGCCTTTGTGCCACCCTTTCTTGAAGGCAGACTATAATCCTTTTTTTTTTTTTAAACCCTTACCTTCTGTCTTGGAATCAATACTGTGTATTGGTTCCAAGGTAGAAGAGTGGTAAGGGTTAGGCAAGGGGGGGTGGAGTGATTTGCCCAGGGTCACACAGCTAGGATGTGTCTGAGGCCAGATTTGAACCCAGGACCTCCTGTCTCTAGGCTTGGCTCTCAATCCACTTAGTTACCCAGCTGCCCCCAAGACCATGATCATTTGCCAGGGGATACTGCTATGCTACATGAGCAATGTTGTTACCTACCACACTTTACTCAAAAGGGTGACATTGGTCCTTTTGAAATATCAGAATTTATCCTTGATAGCTTGGAGAAGAGATACAAATTGGTGAGGCCCTCTGTGATGGACACATCAGAAGGGATGATGCTGGTTTCATCTCTTGAAATGAGACTTGCCCATCATTTGGTCCTTTGTATTCTTGTCGGGCTGGAGGAGGATAATATAGCACTTAGGGAAGAATAAACAACACATCAGACCTGCTCCAGATGCCAAGATAGCAAAAATCTCCACAGCCACAGTGTCCTTGCCCTGAGCACTCAGGTGTGCTGGGATGAAGGAGATCCAAACACAAGAGAAGACCAACATGCTGAGAGTGATGTGCTTGGCTTCATTGAAGGTGTCAGGCAATTGACGGGCTAGAAAAGCCACCACCAGACTGACCAGAGCTAGGAAGCCCAAGTAGCCCAGCATAGCATAGAAGAGCTCTGAGGAGCCTGCACTACAAAGCATGGTGACCTTGGGTCCGGCCTCTGTAGAATTCATGGGCACTGGAGGCCAGCCAGTGACCCAAAATCCACACAGAGTAACTTGGACCAATGAGAAGCCAATAGGGATGGCATTGGGAAGACTTAGTCCTCCCCACCTCCTGAGTCTGGCATCTGGTCTGGTGGCCCTGAAGGCAGACACAACAATGATAGTCTTGGCAAGGGTAGAAGACACACAGACTGTGAAGATAATCCCAAAAGTTGCCTGGCGCAGGGCACATGTCAGAGGTACTGGGAAACCAATGAACATGAATGGGCAGAGGAAACACAGTGCCAAAGAGCAGAGAAGGAGGTAACTCAATCTGACATTGTTGGCTCTCACTATGGGGGTGTGGTGATGCCATATGAAGATGCCAAGGATGGTCAGGGCAAGGCAAAAGAAGAGAGTTGTGCAAATGGCTAATGCCATGCCCAGGGGCTCATTGTAGGAAAGGAAGTCAAGAACCTTGGGGATGCACTGATTCTTCTCATTGTTTGGCCACTGGTCCTCTGGGCACTTCAGGCAACTGGCACTGTCTGAAATGAATAAGAGGAGTCTAGTGATGAGTTAGATAACAGAAGTAGAGGAGAGAAAATTTTCACACTGGGAGAATTTCCCCTAGTTATGTGGCGAACCTGCCCTTGCTCTTGGCACTATACTACTATTAAATCAGCCTACATTCCTATTTTAACTCTTACTGTGTTTATAGTCCACTCTAACTTCTGGGTATTTTCTTCATGAACTGCTTTCTCATCATGTCTCCTCCTTCCTGTACTAGTACAGGTGATTTTTTTGAACCCAAGATCAAGACTTTACATTTATTTAGCTCTATACTATTTCCTTTTATAGGATCATAGACCTAGTGCTGGAAGGGACCTCAGAAATCATCTAGTCCAGCCTCCCAGTTTTTACAGATAGGAAACAAAGCCTCAAAGAGATGAAGACTTGTTCAAGGTCTCATGAGAAGGAAGTATCAAGATGGGATTTGAACTCGGATCATCTGACATTCATTCCTTTCTGTGGTTCCACACTGCCCCTTGTTAGTTTATGCCTACAAACTGTGAGATATTTGGTGATTAGTCAGAGAAAGGAATGTGGGAGCATAGAATATTTCCCCCCAGGGGAGAACGTTCTCTGTCAGTAAAGAGGTCATTTTTGAATGCTTTTTTTTGAGGAGTAAGTGTGTGAATGATACATTCTCCCATTATTAGGATGTGTCCTGGTTTCTAGTGGCCAAATTCTGGACAACCTTGCTGCCACCACATTCAGAAAAGTTACGGATGCAAAATTCTTTAATATCTAGGACTGTCAATTAGATCTCAGTTTGTCCTTATAGAAAGTTACCATCCAAAGGGTATGGGATGCAATTCTAGCTCTTCTAGTGATCACCTGTATGGCTGTCTCTTCTCTGAGCCTTAGTTTCCTTTTCTGTAAAATGAAGGAGTTAGGCTACATGACCTCCATTATTCTGTCCAGCTTCCCAGTCTAGTTTCTAAAGGATTAGCCTTGTTCGGCAGAACTAGGAACAATGAGAAAAGTTAGGAAGATGTAGTTTTGGGCTTGGTGTCACCAGAAAGGCTTCCTAACAATGAAAGGGGTCCAAAACTAAGAGGAGAGTTTATCCTCTCCAGATGTCTTTGAGCAAAGGCTGACCACCCATCACTAGTTGCTGGGTTGGGATCTGCATAATGGAAGAGAACTCCCAAATCCGGATGATCTTAGACCTAGTTTTGCATTTTAATACCATTTCTGACCTAATTTGTTTTTTTATAAGAGTTACCAGCTGCTTTCTACTAAGCCTTCAGTACCCCATAGGTATTGCCATCTGATCTGCCAAGGTGACCTAAGCCAATCTTGTCCTTGCCATCTGCCCTGCCACTCCCCCCTTAAGTCTTCCATAGGTTTCCACCTACATTGTGGCTGGTCTCTCTTATGTGTTGTCTCCCTCAGTTAGCATGTGGTCTCCTTGAGGGCAGGGTTACTTGATTTTCTTCTGTGTATCTCTAGTGCTTAGCACAGTGCTTGGCATGTAGTAGGGATTGAATAAATTCTTTTTCATTCTCTCATTCACTCATTTATTCTTTCTGCTCTGGAAGGAATATCCCAAGTTCCCTCAAATGGTCCTCACACATGTATAATAAATATTCCTTTTCTCCATCTTCACTGTGGCATTAGCAATGTAGCAATGGTCCAATCTGCACCAGGTCTGGAATCCCTGATAACTGCTTAGTTATTTTATCCCTGTTTGAAGTCTTTCAGAGAAGGGGAGTCTGCCGTCTCCTGAGGCAGCCTATTCCATTTTGGGATCTCACTAATCTTTCTTTTGAAATCTTTCTTTTCAATATTTTCTACCCATCATTCCTAGTTCTGCCCTTTGGGACCAAGCAGAACAAGGCTGATCCCTGGGCTTCCTGACAGCTCTTTTAATAGTTAAAGGCAGCTCTAGTGGACTCCCCCTATATCTCCTGTCTTTCTGGCTAAATAACCCTAGTTTGTATAACTGACCCTCCTATGGTGTATTCTTCCATCCTTTGCAACTCTGGTGACCTTCCTCAGGGGATGCTAGAGCTTGTCAAAGTCTTTCCTAAAATGTGTTATCCGGAGCTTAACCCAATCTTGTGGCCAGCATTGTGGGTGGTGGGGCAATGTGCCTTCTTTGCTCTGTACACTGGGACAACAATAACAGCTTATGTTTTGTAACCTTTAAAGGCAGCGAAGTGCCTTGGTGGATAGAATGTCAGATCTGGAGTCAGGAAGGCACATCGTCATGAGTTCAAAACTTACTAGACACGTACTAGCTATGTGACCCTGGGCAAGCTACTCAACCCTGTTTGCCTCAGTTTCCTCATCTGTAAAATGAACTGGAGAAGGAAATGGAAAACCATTTCAGTATCCTTGCCAAGACAACCCCAAAGAATAGAACACAATTGAAAAATGACTAAACAAAACCAAGAAAATTGACAAAGGAGCGTCTTTAGAATAACTCCGCAAGGTAGATAAGAAAAGTATTATTTTTCTCCTTTTTTTATAGGTGAGGAAAGTAGCATGCAGGGGACATGTGATTCCTCCTAGGTCTCCTACGTCCTCTAGGTCACCCAGCTAGTAGTTTTCAGTAGAATTTAGAACCCTCTGCCAAGTGTATTTTCTTATCTTCTCATTTTAATTATATATGTATCTGTATTACTATTGTTCTTAAAAAATTTTTTTTTAAACCCTTACCTTCCATCTTGGAATCAATACTGTGTATTGGCTCCAAGGCAGAAGAGTAGTAAGGGCTAGGCAATGGGGGTCAAGTGACTTGCCCAGGGTCACACAGCTGGGAAGTGTCTGAGGCCAGATTTGAACCCAGGACCTCCTGTCTCTAGATCTGGCTCTCAATCCACTGAGCTACCCAGCTGCCCCCTCTATTGCTGTTTCTTGTAACATTTCTGTCCCTTCTTAATGCTTCCCTCATTCCCCAATAAAATTCTCTTTTCTAACCTAGTAAGCACTTAAGAGTGCTCATTCATTCTTTCATTCTCGTTTCCAAGTCTACTTAGCTAAGCACTTGACTGAATCCACTCTAATGTCTGCTCCTAGTCAACATGATGACCAAGAGGGCAACATCATTCTGGGATTCTTACCTAGCGTGTTGCTAATTTCTCCTCTGGGACAAGGAAGACACTCAAAACAACAGCTTGGTTTTCCCTGGACATTTGACTTCCGAGTCCCCACCGGACATTTCTCACTGCAGACTGAGAGAGGGACCTGCTCAGAGGGCAAAGAGAGGAGAGAGTGCTGTGGGTGAGGTTTGGTGGAGGAATAGGAGCGCTTCTTGGTCTTTATCAGGAATCGGCTTTTTAGAGAGAGCTGGTCCTCAAGTCTGCACGTTTCTGGTTTCTCACTTATTTGGGGAAATTGCAATGAATCACAGGTGGATTTGGGTTGGGACAACAGGACCCATACCTACTTTTTCTTCTGGCAAGTTGGCATTGTTTTTGGTTTGGGGGCGTGGATTTGTCCAGTTCTCACCTTTCCGGAACCCTCTGCCCAGATGATAGCACTGCTGTTCAGGACTAGCTCTTTCCCCAGGGGCTCCCTGAAGTCCACGTGGCCCGCTTTGGTGGTTTGCCAAGTGTGGTCAGGAGCAATATAGATGCTTACAACATCAAACACCGCTGGGACCTCTCCATCCTGAGAAAAGAAGATCTCTTCCTGGGCTTGGGTAGTGAAGTGGACATTTCTTAAATACTGCAGGACCTGAAGCAAGAGCACACATAGGAGGCTAAAAGAAGGTCAAGTCTTTTAAGATGATTCTTTTTATTCTACACTCCCAGAGGTTTTCTCTAGACCTGGAAGATCAGCTCTACCAAATATACTCAGAAATTCTGATAGAAATGCTGTATCTGTTCATAGCCTGAGAAATAGCTCTCTGATCCCCTGCCCCTATTCTGTTCCCATTCTTCAAGTATGTTGAGGATTACAGAAAGGAAAGAAGAAAAAAAAGAAAAGGAAAGAAAGAAGGAAACAAGGGTTTATTAAGTACCTCTCTGTCTCTCGTTCTCTTTCTCTCTCTCTCCATCTCTTTCCCTATCTAACTTCCTCTCCCTCTTCCTCCCCCTCCTCTCATCTCTCTCTCTTTCTGTCTCTGTCTCTCTTAAATATTCTTACCTTCCTTCTTAGAATCAGTACTGTGTATTGGTTCCAAGGCAGAAGAGTGCTAAGTGCTAGGCAATAGGGGTTAAGTGACTTGCCCAGGCAGTGTCCAAGGTCAGATTTGAACCAGGTCCTCTTGACTCCAGGCTTGAGTCTCAATCTACTGAACCACCTACCTTCCCCCATTCCCAGGCTCTCCTTTGCCATTTTCCTCCTGTTCATGACTTCCCTTATGTGGAGATCCAACCTACTGGTTGGTAATTTATTTATTTATTTAATTTAAATTTAATTTTTTTTCTTTTGTTACAGTACTCACTTTATTTCCCTCCCTTCCCTCCATCCACCCTTCCCACAGCCAACACCCAATTTCTTTGGGTATTACTTGTGTCTTTGATCAGAATCTATTTCAATGATGTTGTTTGCACTAGGATGTTCATTTAGAGTCTATATCCCCAATCATATCCCTTCGACCAATGCAGAGCTGAACATTTTGATAGGGATTCCTGGCATTTTTCTCACCTGCCATGGTCTGGCCTCTCCTGCCTTGGCACAGGTACCACTAGGAAATATACCCTCTGCAGGGTGGTTGGCCCTCAGGTTCTGGTAGGCCACCAGGAAGGCTTTGGCTGCCAGGTAGACTTGGTATGTAGCAGTCAAGTCATCCAGTTTCAGGGCAGATAGATGGGTAGATGTCAGGAGCTCCAGCCCGGTGCAGTTCTGGGCAATGTATCCTGCTTGAGCGCCCACCGGTTTTAGCCCAGGCCAGGTGCAGCCCAACAGTTCTTGCCAGAACAACTTTAATAAATGGTTTCCTGGGTACTTTGCTGGGTGCAGAGTGGACAAGAAGTGCTCGAGGCCAGGCACCGGCCCTGAGTGTATCCCCAGAGACAGACTCCCATTAAGCATCTCCCTGGCTTCCCTGCTCAGTATTGAAGGGTTCAAAAGGAACGAAGTAGACAGAAACCATATCCTGTTGGTAACATTCTTCTCCTGAAGGGCCTTGGCGAGGACAATAAAGTGGACGTGGTAACAATCACAGACAATCACCTTGGCAGTGGAAGTCTGGATGGCATCGGCCACATCGCCCACGTTGGTGACATGGCCATCGATCCTCTTTGAGAAGCTTACACAACCTTCATTTCTTCCTACCTCCTTCCGGAATTCCCGGTCCAACCATTCAAAGGCACCACTGTCTGAGCCAACCAGGCCCACCCAGGTCCAGTTGAAGAAGACAAGTATTTTGGCTATGGCCTGAGGTTGGTGGGCTCTGCTGGGAACTGTGCGAAGGAAGGAAGGGAACCGGCGATGGTCAGAAAATTGGGGATGTTGAGATCCAGGACTTATCTGAGGGAAGAAAAAGGGCCAAATGTTCCTGGCCAGAAAATCCAGCTTTTGACATGACATTTTTGGGGTCCTTTTAGCAGCTGTGTGGGACCAAACCTTGTTCTAAACTTCTCAGTCAAGCTGCCCTGACCTGTTAAGATGATGTGTTCTTTCCCAGAGTTCCATCTCATGGCTGAAAGAGGACTTTACCCTCTCTGAGAAATCTGTTGTTTCCTCCTTAATTCTACTGCTTCAGAAGGATTCATTTCAAGGCTTGCATTGCCTTAAGAAGAAGAGCCTGGCACGAGAGTAGGACTATCCTAGCATCTGTGATTTAGAGTCAGGAGGGACCTTAATTTTAATTTAGAAGTCAAATCTCCCCATTTTACAGATAAAGAACTGAGGCCCAGAGAGACTGTGCCCTGACCAAGGAGAAGGGAAGGGAATGAACATTTATTTAAATGGTGCCTACTATGTGCAAGCCCTTTTTTCAAACGTGATTTCATTTGATCCTCACAACAATCCAGTTAGGTGGTGTTATTTCCCCCATTTTACCGTTGTGGGAACTGAGGTGGATAGCAGTTAAGTGACTTGCACAGGGTCACATAGTAGGTGTCTGAGACCAGGTTTGTACTCAGGTCCAGTTCTCTATCTACTGTGTCACCAGTTGCCTCTACAGTCACATAAGTCATATACTGTGGACAAATACTCAAATCTTTGAAATAACTTTTTGCATTTTCATGGTTGGCAAAAGTGGTCTTGCCACTCTTTAAAAAAAAATTCTTCCCTTCTGTCTTAGAATGGATACTAAATATTGATTCCAAAGCACAAAAGCAGCAAGGACTAGGGAGTAGGAGTTGTCCTATCCTGCAGGAAGAGCCTTCCCGGCTATTGCTAAGTAAACCTTTGGTTGGCTGTTCAATGGATCACGAGTGTCTCAGTTTGTTCCAGTTTGGGTCACAAGCTTCCGGGAAACTGGCCTGAATCAAAACTGACCCATGACAGTAAGGATGGTGAGACGTGAAGGGTCCCCTTCACTTCTCCCCTGCTGCTGAGACCACCCCAAATTTTGTCAATGGCAATTTCTTCCTTTGGATGTGTGTGTGATTTCTTCTTTTCTTTATTTCCTAAAACTCTCCCCTTCTGTCTTAGAATCCATTTCAAGTATTGGTTCTAATTCAGAAGAGTGGTAAAGGTTAGGCAATGGGGTTAAATGATTTGCTCAGGGTCCTAGAGTCAGGAACTGTCTGAGGCTGGATTTGAACTCTGGTCTTCCCTAATGCTCTATCCACTGTGCTACCTAGATGCTCCTGTTTCTTTTTTTCCAAATGCAAATACCAATGGGAAGGATAGCTACACATTTGAGCTCTTGATGGATGAGGCACTGGATTTGGAGATAGAAGACCTGTGTTCAAATTCTGTGTCAAAGACTTACTAGCTGTGTGATTTTGGGCAAGTCACTTAGCTTCTCACAGCCTGAGCCAGAGTCTCCCAGACTCTCTAAACTCTCAGTATCTTTTTCATCTGTAAAATGGGAATAATAATATTTGTACTATTTAGCTTACTGGCTCAAGGAGAGAGACTTTATGATCCTCAAGTTGGTTAATGATTATCGTTTAAGCAATTCCATCATCAGTGCCTCAGTGTGCACACCCAGAGGGACACAGAACCGAGCTGCGTCTGATGTGCATTTCCATGGTAAGAAGGATGCTGATCACTGAAGGGGGTCTCCTGTCACTTTTCTGCTTTGGACAAATTACTCACCTGAGGGACTTTGTAGACAGAGAGCAGCTCTGCCATGGGTTCTGACTCCGGAGAAGTCATTCCCCCAATGACTCCCAGGAGTCGGCTCTTGCGGTGGCAATCAAAATTAGGTATAGGAATGAGCTGTCCGGACAGGAGGGCTAGGGTGCTCCCCAGAGCCTTGGTGCCAGAGACACAGGAGTCATAGAGATGGAGTCCCACTGTTTCATTTGGCAGGAAGATGGGGTCTCTGTTAACTTCTTCTAGGGCAAAGAGGATGCCCAGGGCATTCAGGAAAAAACGAGTCTTGAATCTTAGGGAAGAAAGAAATCAAGTTAGGGTCATAGCTGTGGTAGCCTTGGATGTCTTAGTCCTCAAAAGTCCCAGGAAGAACTGTCTCTACTTCTTAGTGACTTAGGGAAAGTTGTCTCCCTCTGAAAGTGAGGGTTGGATCACCAGATTATCACCTAGGAGACTGCTTTGAGTTTTATTTTTTCAGTCTTCCTGCCTGGTCCCTGAGGGAAGAACTAGGACCAGATGGATTGGGGAGGTGGATTTTAGCTCAACGGAGGAAGAGCTGCCTGCAAATTGCAACTGGCTGTCTTGGGAGGTAGTGATTGCCTCATCCATCACTGGAAATGGTCAAGCGGACCATGAATGACCATCATGTAAAATAAAAAATTGATATCCAAAATACTCCAAGTATTAACTTTAATAATGTTTATTGATAATAACTTGAAGCAAAAAGGAAAATAAAAGGCTAGAGAAAAAGAGAGAGCTCACCCGGCCCCACACACATGCAGGAAGAGAGAGAGAGCTAGGGCACAGTTACAGAACTGTATATGCACATAACAAACACAAACATGGGAATAAAGAGGAGAGGGATGCTGGGAGAAGCAGTTCAAGGCTACAAAGTTTTCTGATTCCACAATCGCCAATGTCATAGGAGAGATTCCTGAATTGGATGGGGCATGGGGACAGGAGTGGGCAAGACAGCCCATGAGAGACTTCCAACTCTAAGATGACATTATTATGACATTAGGTCACCTTCCCCTCATTCGATGATCTCTGACACGAGGTATCAGGGCAAGGTTTCCTTCCTGTAAATCTCTGATATGGAGTAGTGTACAAAGCTTGGCCACTGTCAGACTTCATCTCCAGCAGTATGACCACATAACATTCGCCTCTCACTATTCTTGCCCCCCCAAAGTCTCACAAATGAACTATACCCACATCGCTACCCCAGATGTCCTACAGGAGCCCCAAGTTCTGCCCACCGAGTCTGGGGAAGCCTTGAAGGATTTCACTGTGGCAAAGGAGGGCACAGGAGGGAGGGCAGCTGGCTCAGTGCCTCCAGGTCTGCTCACCACCCTGTCACTCAAGGCATGCCTACCCACGTCCCTTTGTCCTTCCTCAGGAATAAAAGGCAGGACTTACTGTTGGCAGGGGGGCTGTGCTGGAGGCTGACAAAAGCTCAGCTTCTGTTGGACAAGTCGGGCATGTAAGGGGGTGACAGCCCCAATCAGCACATTTCCTTCAGTAGAGAGCTGGTGAGTGGTGCTGGGGGCAGGCAGCTGGCATGAGGGCTGGACAGAGGAGAATGTGGGGGAGACTGAGGTCAGGGTAAGGAGCAGCAGTGAGCAGAGCATGGTGATGGGCTCTTCCTGGGTGTGCTTGGTGGTCCTCAATCCCTGAGTGAGCCGTGGCAGCATCTAGAAGGGGATGCTTCCCTGGGGTCCCACAGATTAGAGATCATTGCTTCTAGGTGCTTAAAGAGGAGTGAGCCCTGCTTGGGGCCTGACACCATGCCTGCTGGGCTGCTTCCCCTGCAGAGTTCCTTGGGGACCTCAGTTTCTGGGTCTTCCTTCTCAAGGTAGCCCTGGTCACATCCTGCCAGTGCCAGATCCCTTCTTGTTCTATTCAATTCCTGCCTAACGTGGAGCTCTGTAAAGCACCAGGGTCCTCACCCTGAGTGGGAGCTGGGGCCTGGCATACATCCCTCCTGCTGCTCCCCTGCCAGGGCTTCCATTCTGAGCAGGACTCAGTCTCCCCAACAGTAGAGACCTTTCTGAAGCCAGCTTTTAAGCCTGTGTTAATGAAGGTTTCAGCCTGTGCCCTCTGACTGTCCCACATCCTCTGGGGTCTGAGCACAGCCTGTAATCTGCAAAGCTAGAATTAGGTTAAGTGGAAGTTGGGCAAAACTTATTCCAAGGTTCTCTTGGGGCTGCCCTCATTGTCTCAAGAGGACTCACCAGCCTCTGGAAAAGAAGCGAAAACAACCACACCTAACGCATCCCTCCAGAGCCACAGTGAGGTTCCAACAAGCTCTGGGAATCATTTTTTCTTTTAAAAATAATTTATTATTTGTTTCACCTCACTTCTTGATGAACCACCTGGCCTCCAGACCTTTGCTTAGAGAGAAATAGCTGAGCAAACCAGCTAATATAGCAGGAGTGTGTACCCGTGCTCTACCACCTTGCTACCATCATCTCTCATGAGCTGTTCTCCAGAAGCCAGATCAGGTGTTGTGTATGGTCCAAAGCTTGGTGTTCTTTTCCTTTGCAATAGTCTTATTCTCCAGGTTTTGCTTCCTTCACTTGGCAACCACCCATATGTTAAAAAATGCAGTATAGTGTGTGTGTGTGATGGACAGAATGCAGAATTCTGGGTTAGGAAGATCTGAGTTCAAATCTATTCTTAGATTGCCCTAGGTAAGTCACTACCTCTTTGGGCCTCAGTTTCCTCATATGTACAAGAAAGGGGTTGAATTCAATGACCTCAGGGTTCCTTTCTAGTTCTACACATGGAATCTTCATATTTTTCATTTCTTATAATGAGATGTAATGCTATTCTTTTTCATTCATATTCTTCAATTTGTTCTGGAATTCCCCAGTGGGCACCTACTGTGCTTCCATTTTTTCCTGCCATAGAGTGCTGTGATGACAATCCTAGTATGGGACCTGTCTTTGCCAGACATTATTGATCACCTCTACTAATGGGAGTCCCAGATCAGGACAGTGTTAATGTCATAAGAATGATTTCTCTCTATTTTTTTCATTGGTCAAGCAATTTTATTTTATTGTGACAATTCAGTGAGGTGATAATGAATTAAAGAATTATTGGAAAAGCATTTATTAAGCACTAAGTATACGTAAAGCCCTGTGGATATATATAGAAAGTTAAGAGAGTTTTTGCTTTCAAGAATCTCAATTAAGTATTAAAATTGGGGTTTTGATTCAATAAGAGAGTTATAAAGTAATATTGTGGTTGCCAATTTTAAAGTATTAAAGCTTGAATCAAAATGACTTTTAGCAGCTTTTATTTACAAAGAGGTGGAAAGAGTGAAAGAGGAAAATGTAGATAAAGACACAGATTCTTAACAAGCCTACCAGCTCTAAGAGTTTCTCCAGCAAAGTGAAGTCCATCAGCACCCTGGCAGGAGGCTTCCTCAGGTCTCCATCTCTGAGTGTAGTCTTCAGCCAGAAATCCACCAGAGCAGTCTCCTCCAAAGCCAAGGCAGGAATCTCAGCCACTCATCCAGCAAGCTGATTCAGGATCCAGGGAAAGATTCTCCTCCAAAACCAAGGAAGCAATCTCAGCCAATCTCTCCAAACACCAGGAAAGGAACGGGTCTCTCCAAAGCCAAGGAAGCAAAGAATCCTCCTCCAGCATGGCTCATTGAGGCAGAGTGAATGACTGAATCCTCAGGCTGGCCTTTTAAAAGCAGTTTTCTTGAAGACATTTCCTATTGCTCCCCCACTTTATGGGAACCAACCACAGCTTTGAATTCTTGATTGATTGAGTTAAAGGTTGATGATTGATTTCATTAAAATAGACAAAGAGAGATAATTCTATCTTCACAATTCTAAGGGGGCTGCTGGGTGGCTCACTGTACTGAGAACCAGACCTAGAGACAGGAGGTCCTAGGTTCAAATCTGGCCTCAGATACTTCCTCAGACACACAGACCATGGGCAAGTCCCTTAACCCCCACTGCCTAGCCATTACTACTCTTCTACCTTGGAACCAATACACAGTACCATCCTCTTTTTCCATTAAGGCTACCACTATTCTTCAAGTTACTCAGGCTTACAACCCAAATCACAACTCCTCATCCTCAGCTCTTTGTTCTCCCCACTCTCTAATATCCAATCTATTGTCAAATCCTTTCCACTTTTCTTTCACAACATTTCTCATGTAGATGTCGTCTTCTCTCCTCTGATGCTGTCCCAGCCCTGGTTCACTCCCTCATTACTTCACATTTGCATGATCGCAATAATTTTTGGGTTGAATTCTCTGCTTCAGTTTTCTTTCTAGTTCATCTTCACTCAGCTTTTAAACTGATTGTTTCTAAAGTGCAGGGGTGATGTCATTCCTGTCTCCCTCTCCCCAAATTTGATAAACTCCAGTGACTCCTTTTTATCTCCAGAATCAATTTTAAAATCCTTTGTTTGGCTTTAAAGTCATTCACAAATTAACCCTTTCCTATTTTTGAGCCCCAGGAAGAATATATTTCTTTGGACTCTTGAAAGTCTCCAAAAGGCTTTAAAAAAGTCTGGAAAAAGGAAAGGGAAGAGAGGAATTTCTTGTTTTCAAGCTAGATACTTTAGATGGTGATTACAACATAGGACGAAAAATCACCATTGAAAGACTCCAAAATTGGCAGGAAACAAAATCTGAGGAAGAAGCCAGCAATAAAACTTATAGTTTTAGGTATCTCTTAAACAAATACACAAACTATGGTTAATGATAAAGTAATCTTTTTTCCCAGTAACATTTTGTTATTATCTTTCCCCAAATACATGTCAAAACAATTTTTAATATTTATCTTCTGATAACTTGTGATTGAAGTTCTCCACCCCTCTCCCTGGAGATGACAAATTATCCAATATAGGTTATACACATGTTTCCATATTCATCATGTGAAAGAAGACACATACTGTACAGACAAAAAACACTCATGAGGAAATAAAGAGAAAAATAGTATGCTTCCTTCTATTCCTTTTGTGGCAGTGGATAGCATATTTTCATCATGAGTCACTTAGATTCATGCTGGTGAATCTATGGCATGTAAGATGGAGGGGCCTGCTCCTTTCCCCTCTCCATGTGTGCCAGAGGACATTTCTTTCATCACCTGCCCTTTGTCCAGCAGCCCAATGGGAGTACTTTATCCCTCACCTGTCTGGGATAAGGTAGGGGCTGAGGGTTGCAGTTGGGCACTCAGTCTCTAAAAGGTTCACCATCACTGCCGTAGATCCTTGGGTCTAAGTCTTGGATCCTTGCATTGTTGAGGAGAATTAAGTCATTCACAGCTGATTATCATAACAATATTGCTTTTATTGTATATAGTGTTCTATAAAGGCTATTTAAATGTGCTAACAGAAGGAAGCAAATTTGATCTTAAAGGTAACATGGAAGCTTGGTAGAATGTGTCTTATAACTAGAATATGGCTCTGGAAGAATAGATTTAATTCAAAAGGAAAAGAATAGGTAAAAAAAGGGTGGAGGAGGAAAATCTTTATTTATTAAGAATAGTTATTTATGTGATAAAATCCATGAACCAGAAGGTGCAAGTATGATGGAGAGTATTTGAGTGAACACATGGAGAGAACAGTGGAAGCAAAAACAGAAGCCACATTGTCATTGGAGTATCCTAAACACCACCTGGAAAGAAAGTGGAAAAAATTGGATTTGTGAAACTTGTCACAAGGCTGGCATAGAGGCCAAATACAGTATTAGTGGGTGGACTTCAATTATCTGGACATCTGTTGATGTTTTCCCTCTGACATCATTGAAGAAGTTAAGAATTTTTTCACTGGTCTCAATTATAATTTCATCCTTCAAACTTTGGAAGAGCAAAGGAGGGGAATTGCTATTTTAAATCTATTTCTTGCCAGCAAGGACGACCTGGGTATAAATGATCACTTCCTAAGGGGAAGTGATCACTTCATATCAGAATTTGTTAAAGTAGAAAAGAAAGCTGGGCTTGGTCTTACATGTGTTCTAGATGTTAGAGGTCTAGAATCCAAAGGGTAAAAAGGAAAAGTAGATAGGATCCAATAAATTACTTTCTGCAGAAAAAAGTTGTCTAAGACTTATGGGAAACTCTCAAAAATATAATTCTTGTGCTCTAAAAAGGGAATAATTCCAATGAGAAAGAAAAATGGGAGAAGTCCAAAAGAAACCTGTATAGGTGCAGAGGAAACTCATTGGCCAATGTAGATTTAGAAGATATATCTGAAAGATGAAATTTAGGACAGATCCAGAATGATGACTATAATGATGGCATGGCAACCAATCATAAGAATAGTATAAGGAATGCTAAAACTCAGAGTGAACTAAGATTGTTGAGAAGCTAAGGTCACTCATATAATGTTTTTTTTTTCCTCTTTCACTTATATGCTGGATCTTGGGCAAGTCACTTCAACTCTTTATGCCTTAGTTTCCTCATCTGTAAAAGGACAAGTCTGATTAGATGGCCTAAGGTACTCTTCAGCTTCTAAACTATTATCTAATATTAGGAAATAGATCTAAGACAGATTTGGACAATACTCAGGGTGGATTCTATAAAAACAGATAAAAGGAAGATGGTTTTATTCCTATTTTCTGTTCTAAGAAGAATGATCTTTTTACTGGAAAGGACTTATCAAGAAAGACTAATAGAGAATTGATAAGCAGATTATTAGGGAAATTGTTAAGAGGGTCTTTCATGAGATCAAGCCAAGCCTAGATGAATTTTATTCAAGGAACTGGAAAAATTGGCAGAATCAACTGTGGACCCATCGCCAGGTATATTAGACAGATCATGGAGGAAAGAAGGGTAAAAAGAGGAAATAAGCAGAAGCTGTAAACTATGAGCTAGAGAACTCGATATCAGGTCCTGGTCAGATTCTAGAATGAACTATGAAAAGGATGTTTTGGGAAAACCTGGAAGGCAAGCGGTCATCTCAACGAGCCAGCTGACTTCACCAAGAACAGACGGCGCTCATTTCCTTCTTTGATAAGATTGCCAATCTGGTGGACACTGTGAATGTTGTTTTCTTGAATTATGCAAAGTATTTGACAAAGTGTTTCATGCTCTTCTTATGTATGAGATGAAGAGAGTTGGGCATGATGATACAGTCAGATTTAGAACCAAATGAACCACCAGATCCAAGAATATTTTTTGATGGTTTCACCTCGGAAGGATGTCTCCAATGGAGTATCCCAGTGATCCTGGGCTGTTTAATTTTCTTATCAGTGTTTTGGATAAAGGCATGATGATCAAATTTGCCAATCACACAAAGTGGTGAGAGATAGCTAATGAGTTGGATGACAGTCAACTCCATAAAGAGCCCTATTAATTAGAATACATTTTAATAGACATAAATAAAAAATTATTACATTTGGACTCCTATCAATGACACAAATATAAGATGGGAGGGAGGAGGAGGCACAACTAGAGATAACTTTATCTGAAAAAAATCAAGGGGTTAGGGGGGCAATTGGGTGGCTCAGTGGATTGAGATATGGATCTAGATATGGAATGCCCTGGGTTCAGATCTGATCCTACCTAGCTGAGAGACCCTGGGCAAGTCACTTAACCCCTATTGCCTAACTCTTATTGCTCTTCTGCCTTATAACCAATACACAGTGTTGATTCTAAGATGGAAGGTGAGGATTTTATTTAAAATTAAAAAAAAATAAATTAAGGAAACATTTTTTATTGCTCTGGAAGTTCACTATGAAAGAACATTGTGATGCAGCAGGCAGAAACCTAATGTGATCTTGGGATGCATTAGGAAAGACATGACTTCTAGGAAAAGGGAGGCTGTAGTCAACCCTAGTGAGATCGCATCCAGAATTTTGGGTTCAGTTTTGGGCACTGAAGATTAGGAAGGAAATTGATGCGCCATACATTGCTCCATACTAAAACTTCAAAGCTAGAGTTGGGGTTCCACCAAGCAGCTGGATGATCCCCGGCTCCTCTGGAGCAGTCCGGCTAGCTTGGATAGGACCTTTTTTTGTTTTTTTCTAAACCCTTGTCTTCTGTCTGAGAATCAATACTGTGTGTTGGCTCCAAGACAGAAGAGTGGTGAGGGCTGGCCAATGGGGGTTGAGTGACTTACCCAGGGTCACTCAGCTAGGCAGTGTCCAAAGCCAGATTTGACTCAAGGACCTCTAGTCCTGGCTTTCCATTCAATAACACCCCCACCCCCTGCCCCTAGATAGAATCTTTTGACTTCCCCTCCATGACCCCATGTTTCCTCTGTTATAAAATGTGAATGAGGCTCCTCGTCCTCCCTAGGCTGCAAGAATGTGGCAAGGACAGTCCTTTATGAGCCATCCAATGGCTCTCCAGCCAGGCCCACACAACAGTATTTTCGGGGTGGGGGTCAGAATGATATCAATAGACACAGCAGAGACACTCAGAATGGCTCGAGTCCTTGGAAGGTTAAACGTGCCAAAGAGGAAATCTGCAGTGAGTTTGGGGTTTTTAATGAGGCCCCGAGGTCTTCATTAATGGGGAATGACATCCATGGCAAATCCCTCTGGTCCCGACCCCCAATCGTGTGTCCCGGGACTGAGGGCTCCGGGCCTGAGACTCCAATTCTACCAATCCAGGTGAGTGTTAATTGAGTCTCCTGGGGGTAGTGGGGGAGCCTGAGTTGTGCCTGGAACAACCACCCTCCCTGGGCTGCAGGGAGCCCCTCATAAATACCTGCCACTGCCCGCAGCCACAGATTGTCAGCCGGGAGAGGAAGGACTTGACCCTGGCCATGCGTGAGTCTGGCTATTGATGGGATTAGGGAGCAGAGAGCCAATGGCAAAGGAGGGAATGTACCAGAGGTCCTTGACTGGGGCAGAGGGGCGATTCAGAGGATGGAGAGCCAGGCATAGAGATGGGAGGTTCAGGGTTCAAATCTGGATTCAGACACTTCCTAACTGTGTGACCCTGGGCAAGTCACTGAACCCCCTTGCCCAGCCCTTACTGCTCTTCTGCCTTGGCACCAGTACCCAGGATGGTTTGACGCTTAACTTCCTTCCCCAGTAGGAGAGGCAGTTGCTGCAGGAGAGCCATGGATTGGCCCTGGTCTGAGTTCTGTTTCTGACATATACCAGTCTGTGTGAAATTTAGGTGTTGAGGACAGAAAGGCAGAGTGTTTGACTAGGATCTCGTTTCACCTGAAAGGCTAAAGAATGAGGCTCTTGGGACAAGGACTAAATGTTTCTCTGGCAGTGAAGCTTCCTCCCATTCACACCTCAGTGGGACAATATGTGGGGAAATCAGGGAGGTCTGGGTTTTCCCATCCCTGACCTGCCACTCAATACCATAGCCTTTAGTTCTCTGCAAAATGGGGCTGTTCTAGCTGATCTTTTAAGGTGCCTTACAATTCTAAATCTGGATCTAGCATGTTCTTTGTTATTGTTATTTTAACTCTTACCTTCCATGTTAGAATCAATACTGTGGATTGGTTCCAAAGCAGAAAAGTGGTAAGGGCTAGGCAATGGGGTTAAGTGACTTGCCCAGGGTCATACAGCGAGGAAGTCTGTATCTAGATTTGAACCCAGGACCTTTGGTTTCTTAGCCTGGCTGTCAATCTACAGAGTCACTTAGCTGAACTTGGAGATGAAGAAAGACAGTTTTTTATCCATTCTTTTTGTCTATTCACACTAAGGGGAGGAGAAGGAAGGAAATGTGCCTTTTTATATCATGCCTACAATGCACCAGGCACTGTGCTAAGTACTTTTAAATAAGTAATATCTCACTTGATCTTCACAACAACCCTGTGAGGTAGGTTCTATTGGTATCCCCATTTACATTTGAGGAAACCAAGTCAAACAGAAGTTAAATGACTTGCCCAGACTCATATAGGAAGGAAATGTCTGAGGATGGATTTGACCCAGGTCTTCCTAATTCTGAGCCCAGTGCTCTATCCACTGAACCACCTGGCCATCTCAAGTAGCACAGATTTTAAGGTAGGAAGTATGAATGAATAATTGATTGGCTTAGGCCAATTATATATGAAAAGGGGTGGTGTTTATAAGTTCCCTACAAAGGTGTGACTTAGCCTACATTAATTGGATCACCCCCATATTGGGGGTATTGATCAATTACCAGGTACCTGGCAAATCATTTGTCTACAAGGATAAGAAAATGGATCATGCTAATTAGGAGATGGCCTCCATCATCTCCATGGGATGTTAGTGCATATGGCGGCACCTTCCTCTGCCATCAGAGAAGTATTGACATTTCTATAGGCACTGAATCTGGGTTTTAAGAGGTATAGGGAACTCTCTCTCAGGTGAGGAACCTTCCTCTACTATTGCAGGTTTCTTTCTTCTCCAAAATGCATAGTCTTAGAGTTACCTAGAAGACTGATGGGATAACCAGTCAGCATGTGCCAGAGAGAGGCAAGACTTGAACTTGGGGTCTCTCTAAGTCTCTAGCTCTTTTTTACTGTTCTCTTCTAACTTTGTTTTTCACTGCCTCTTCTGTAAGTTTTGCAAAACGACTTTCCATTCTCTCTTTTTTTTTGGGAAAATTTTTTTGGCATATTGATACAAATTTAAATACATACATGATCTCTTCTGAGCTCCACGACCCTGAACTGTCATGTTTCTCCTTTGGCCTCTTCTATTTCTACCTTGTGTTATGCTTATCAGTGTTCACATCCATCCTGCCTCCAACCACATCTCCTTTGCACCCAGCACAACAATGGATTCTTGAAAGCAGACACTGTGCTGTTTTTGTGCTTGCGTAGAGGATGGATCCAGAAATGAGCCAGGGTACTCAGAAGAGGTATGACAGAAGAGGTCTGATTTGGGATGTCAGAGGTCGCTGGCAGACTTGGGTTCAAATCTCTTCTCTGGCATCCAATCTCATCTAATATCTTGGAGCGTATTTTCTCTTCTGGGAAATGGGAATGATGATACCCCGGAGCACCCATCACACAGCTCCTGAGGCTCAAATGAGATAATGCAAAGCTTTACAGATATAGAAGAGATGGGTTTGGAATCAGAGGACCTGGGTTTGAATTATGATGTTGCTATTGATCATGACTGGGACAGCGAAATGGTCCAATGGATAGAGTTACTGGACCAGAGTCAGGAAGATTCATCTTCCCGAGTTAAAATCTGGTCTTGGACACTTAGTAGCTATGTCACCCTGGCAAGTCACTTAACCATGTTTGCCTCAGTTTTCTCATCTGTAAAATGAGATGAGGAAGGAAATGAACCACCACTCTGGTAGCTTTTCCAAGAAAAGCCTCCCCAAGCAACAAAATTGACTATGATCTTGCACAAATTATTTTCTTACTTTGGGTCTTAGTTCCCTTTCCAGATCTATATCTTGTATACTCTGTTGATTGTTGAAGAATGTGGAGTTTCCCTAAAGGATACTTTTGGTCTGGTGGTTCAGAACTATTGATGGGTCTCTTCAGCATCCAGAGAGGACCATCTATACTCTGAGCAGGAGAAGATGACTCATTCTCCCTCCTTCTCTCCTGATCACTGACTCAGCAGGTCGAGTCCCACTTGTGACAGGAGGGATCTTCACCATCATTTATAGGTGGCCTCTGACTGCCCAGTCATTGGGAGAAGCCCTGGAACATGTCCCTAGTGACTCAGGGGGGCTCTGCCCTGGTCCAGCAGCATCTGCTGGGTTTAGTTCTAGCTACTACATGTTCTGAAGGACATGGCTAAATGGGAGAGATTTCAAAGGAGGATGGATAGGACGGTGAGTGGAATGGAGACAGATCAGCCCATGCATGTGAAGTTTGGCCAACAGAAATGATGATGATGGAGAGTTTAGTGAAACAGAGACTCAGAGGGGATACGATAACTACCTTTGAGAATTTGGAGGTCTGTCCTGTGGAAGGATTACCCTTGGGAAAGCAGAATTCAAAGCAATGAGCAAAAGTTGCAAAGAAATAAATGTAGACTCGATATGCAAGAGTGATAAAGACAGAAGAAGGGGGCAGCTGGGTGGCTCAGTGGATTGAGAGCCAGGCCTAGAGACAGGAGGTCCTGGGTTCAAATCTGGCCTTAGACACTTCCCAGCTGTGTGACCCTGGGCAAGTCACTTGACCCCCATTGCCTAGCCCTTACAACTCTTCTGCCTCAGAACCAATACTCAGTAGTGATTCCAAGACAGAAGGTAAAGGTTTAAAAACAAAACAAAACAAGGCAGAAGATGTGATACTTGATGGTCAACCTGAGGGCTCCCCTGGCTTCCTCCTGAGGCTGAGTGAAAGGGAGAAAGGGACCCCATAGGTTGGGTAGTCCCCTTGCCACTAACTCATGAGAGGATATGAGCAGGGATCACATTGGATGGATGAGTTATGATGTGAATCATTAGAAAATGAAATCAGGTCCTTTGGGATTTTCTGCACAAAGGAAAACTTCCCAACAGTTTGGGTTAACCTAAAGCAGAATGGTCCTCAGAAGGTAGTGAGTTCCCTATCCCTGGGGGTCTTCAAGCAAAGCTAAATGACCACTTTTAAAAATCTCTTAATTTGTCTTAGGATCAATGCTAAGTATCCATTCTAAGGCAGAAGGGTGGTAAGGGTTAGGCAATTGGGGTTAAGTGACTTATCCAGGGTTATACATCAAGGAAATGTCTGAGGCCAAATTTGAACCCAGGTCCTTCCAGGTCTAGGTCTGGTGCTCTATCCATAGTCTTACCTAGCTGCCCCTGACCACTTCTTTGCCATCATAGAATCATATATTTAGAGCTAGAAAGACTTTAGAAGTCATTTAATCCAACTCTCCTCTGAGGCTCAAAAAAAGATTAATTTGCCTAAAGTCATACATATCATGGTTTACTAGTGGCTGACTCAGGAGTTGAATCCAGGTCTCTTGACCCCACATTTTGTGCTCTTCTGATGTACGATGGTTAGAGAGGATATTTTCAAGTACGAGTTAAATGAAATGGCCTCTTGGATCCTGTGATTCTCTGAATTTAGATTCATGTGGCTTGTTTTAGACCTTGTGACCCTTTCGGGGAGTCATGCTTTGTGAAGACACTTAAATGAAACCAGGGCTTTAGGACAGAGGAAAGAACAAGATCAAAATTCTCTTTTTGTCAACAGAGCAAAGCATTTGCCAAACGATAAAAAAAGGAAAAGTAGAACAAAGCTAGGGGGCCTTGAAAAACCATGGAAACCCCGCCACGTCAGTGTAAGCCGCTCTCCGAGGGCAGTGGCTGGGGTGGAGCGATGGGCCTCTCACAATGGAACCACCAGTTCTGTTCTTCCCAGACCATTGGACTCCAGACTCTCTGTATCCACGAGGCACAAGGACAGAATTGTCCCCTGGCTGGCAGCAACCCCAGGCTGCGAGAAAGGTCCATCTTGTCCTCTCATCCTCCCAGGCAGCCTCAGGAAGACTCTGGCTTTTGTTTCTTGTCAATAAGGCTCGTGCCTCTTGCCCTCACCCTGATTGACACAGAACAGGTTCTCTGACCCAGGACTAGGGCATGGAAACTGGTCCTGCTTTGCTTGGGCAGCTCAGGGAAAACAGCTCCCAGAGCTTAGAATAGTGAGAGCGCCTCTCGTTTCCATAGGGTTTGAAAGTTGGCACAGTGAGGCAGGAACTGTTCTTATCCCCATCTTATAGATGAAGAAACTGAATCTAAGATGGTGCAAGTACTTGTAAGGGTCACTTACCCATAGGTGCCTGAGGTGAGAATCAAATTCAAATCTCCCTGAATTCAGGTCCAGAAAGCTCTGGTCCATTATGCCAAACTACTTCTCTTATATACACATTTTCCTCCTTGAAGAGTCTCATTAAAGTCCTAAAAGTTGGGACAACTAGGTGGCTCAGTAGATACAGAGCCAGGTCTAGAGTTGGGGAGGATCTGAGTTCAAATTTGGCCTTAGACACTTCCTAGCTAGGTGACTGAGAAAGTCACTTAATCCCCATGGCCACTCTTTTGCCTTGGAAACAAAAGGAAGATAAGGGTTTAAAAAAAGGGCAAATTAAAAAAAAAAAGGAATTGATGTTAAGTTATCAGTTCCACACAGCTAGGAAGTTCCTGAGATTTGAACCCAAGACCTCCTGTTTTTGGGTCTGGCTCTCTATCTACTGAACTACCTAGTGGACTCCTCTCCTCCCCCTTATTCTAAGTCAGAAGATAAGGATTTAAACCCCTCTAAAGTTGTAGCTGTACTGAAAATGATCCTTCAGGATCAGAAGGAACCTTGAAGGTTATTGAGTCTGTACTGTACCCAAATAAGAATCTCCTCTACAACATGTCATGACATGATGTCATTCAGGCTCTGCCTTTGGGCTCTATCTTTGGAATCAACCCATTCTGCTTTTGGACAGCTCCGGTTCAGTCACTTCAGTTATTTCAGTAGTCTGACTCTTCTTGACCCAGTTGGTTTTTTTTTTTTTAGTTTAATAGATATTTTATTTTACTAATACCTGTACTAAGAAGTTTCTAGAGGTTTTATGATCCAAATTGTCTCCCTTCCTCCCTTCCCTCCCCCTTCTTGGAGCTGATAATCAATTAGATCTGGGTTACACATTTATTATCATGCAAAACAGATGTCCATATTGGTCACTGTTATAAGAAAATACACATATAAAACCAAAACCCCAAATAAAAATCAAAATAAACTAAGGTAAAAAATTATATGATTTGATCTGCATTCTGACTCCAACAGTTCTTTCTCTGGAGGTGGATACCTTTCTTTGTCTTAAGTCCAATTGGAATTTCCTTGGCAAAGATGCTGAAATGGTTGGCCATTTTCTTCTCCAGTTCATTTTATGGATGAGAAATGGAGACAAACAGGATGAAGTGACATACCCACTAATAAATGTTTGAGTCCAGAGTTGCCCTCAGATGAATCTTCTTGACTCTAGGTCCAAAACTCTATCTCGGTTCCATGCCACCAAGTCTCTTCTTTCCACTATGTCATCTAGCTGCCTTAGTAGACTCTTACTGTACTTGAATTTGTCTTCAAATGTCATCTAGCTGCCTTGGTAGACCCTTACTGTACTTGAATTTGCCTTCAAATGACATCTAGCTGCCTTGGTAGACCCTTACTGTACTTGAATTTGCCTTCAAATGACATCTAGCTGCCTTGGTAGATCCTTACTGTACTTGAATTTGTCTTCAAATGTCATCTAGCTGCCTTGGTAGACCCTTACTGTACTTGAATTTGTCTTCAAATGTCATCTAGCTGCCTTGGTAGACCCTTACTGTACTTGAATTTGCCTTCAAATGTCATCTAGCTGCCTTGGTAGACCCTTACTGTACTTGAATTTGTCTTCAAATGTCATCTAGCTGCCTTGGTAGACCCTTACTGTACTTGAATTTGTCTTCAAATGTCATCTAGCTGCCTTGGTAGACCCTTACTGTACTTGAATTTGTCTTCAAATGTCATCTAGCTGCCTTGGTAGACCCTTACTGTACTTGAATTTGTCTTCAAATGGCATCTAGCTGCCTTGGTAGACCCTTACTGTACTTGAATTTGTCTTCAAATGTCATCTAGCTGCCTTGGTAGACCCTTACTGTACTTGAATTTGTCTTCAAATGTCATCTAGCTGCCTTGGTAGACCCTTACTATACTTGAATTTGCCTTCAAATGGCATCTAGCTGCCTTGGTAGACCCTTACTGTACTTGAATTTGTCTTCAAATGTCATCTAGCTGCCTTGGTAGACCCTTACTGTACTTGAATTTGTCTTCAAATGTCATCTAGCTGCCTTGGTAGACCCTTACTGTACTTGAATTTGTCTTCAAATGTCATCTAGCTGCCTTGGTAGACCCTTACTGTACTTGAATTTGTCTTCAAATGGCATCTAGCTGCCTTGGTAGACCCTTACTGTACTTGAATTTGTCTTCAAATGTCATCTAGCTGCCTTGGTAGACCCTTACTGTACTTGAATTTGTCTTCAAATGGCATCTAGCTGCCTTGGTAGACCCTTACTGTACTTGAATTTGTCTTCAAATGGCATCTAGCTGCCTTGGTAGACCCTTACTGTACTTGAATTTGTCTTCAAATGTCATCTAGCTGCCTTGGTAGACCCTTACTATACTTGAATTTGCCTTCAAATGGCATCTAGCTGCCTTGGTAGACCCTTACTGTACTTGAATTTGTCTTCAAATGTCATCTAGCTGCCTTGGTAGACCCTTACTGTACTTGAATTTGTCTTCAAAAGGCATCTAGCTGCCTTGGTAGACCCTTACCATACTAGGATTTGCCTTCAAATTTCCTGTGTCCCACGTCACTGCCCCTTACTAGAAGACAAGTTTCTGGAAATTGGGGCCAGTGTCTTTTGGATGTCTAGCACAGCACACTGTCATCAGAGCCTCTTTCAATGTTTGTTGAGCAACTGAATTAGGACCTTTAGAATTTGATTTATAGATTAATAGAATTTAGATTAGAATTATAATCTAGAATTGGACTGTCTTCCTGGATGGTTGGGGAGGTCATGTTGGAAAGGAGACTGAGTCTTTTTTTGAAGGCTAATCCTATTCCAATTAGTTTCTCCTTGTTAAAGGGGACCTGCTTAAGGCATCTGCTATGGTGTTGATGAAGGATAATTCATCTAGGGCTCTCTCTGGGCATAGAGGCTGTGCTGACCACAAGCCATAGGAGCAGTGATGGAATGATCCTTGGTGACATTTTCAGGAAGGCAGAAATCTTCAAAGAGGCGTCACCCTGTAAAGGACTGTGCTGATCCCCTCTGATAAAGGACTCACTGCCATCACCCTTTGACAGACACATCCCTGACAAAAGAGAACCTTTTAATGCAAATTCCACCTGCCTGTCTCTTGACTAAGTGCCATTGGGGCTCTTGTCATTCTGGACTGATTTTTTGTGACTGAATGTAGCACCTATATAATAAATTCTCACAGAGGGGGCAGCTAGGTGGCTCAGTGGATTGAGAGCCAGGTCTAGGGACAGGAGATTCTGGGTTCAAATCTAGATTCATACACTTCCTAGCTGTGGGACCCTGGACAAGTCACTTAACCCCCATTGCTGTGCCCTTACTACTCTTCTGCCTTGGAATCAATACACAGTGTTGATTCTAAGATGGGAGATAAGGGTTTTAAAAAATCCTCACTATTTTCTTGGTAAAAAAAGGCATAAACAAGTCAGACTAAGATATCAGATCATTGGGGCTGAGTGTAAAGGGAACTGGGCTTGGAATCAATCCATTGTCATGTCACTCACTACATGTGTGGTCTTGGGCAAGTCATTCTCTCTCTCCTGAACTTCAGTTTCTTCTTGGTCAAATCTAATAGGACTCATAAGGACTAATAATGAATCTTACTTAAGAGGAGCTAAAGTGGAAGACCCATTGCCACTAGTTAGTTGTGTGATTTGAGCCAGGCAATTTCATCCCTGTGAGTCTTCCTTTCCTTTCAGTAAAATGGACATAGTGGAAAGTGAACAGAATTTTAAATCAGAATTTAACTCAGTTCAATCCAGCTTTGCTACTTATTGATTCAGGTTTCTGAGAATCAATCCCTTATTACTGAAGGAGAGATAGTAATACTGTATATTCTGCTGCCCTGGGACAGAGGAGAAAGTACCATCTCTAAGAGTCAGAGGACCCAACTTCATATTCTGTCCCACAATGATTCCCTGTGTGACTTTGGACTAGTTATTGAACCTCTCTGTTTTTTAAAAATATGGAAAATGAGAATTTTAATTTTTTCAAATTTAAATTATGTAAAATTTAAAATATGTAAAGTGAGTAGTTTGGCCTTCTGAGGTCTCTTAGTGGGGATTCTAAATGTCATGCTTTGATTCTTTGTAACATCCTTTTTCTTCCCCACAGAGAACTCTCCTTGCCTTGATGGAGGAAAATGGCACCTCGGTGAAGGAGTTTGTCCTAATGGGGTTCACTGTGGGGGCTAAGCTTCAGATGGTTCTCTTCTTGACCTTTCTGGCCCTGTACCTCATCACCATGGGTGGCAATCTGGGTATGATCTTTCTAATTCAGAGTAGCATTCATCTCCAGACTCCCATGTACTTCTTCCTTAGCCACCTGTCCTTCTTGGATGTGTGCTATTCTTCTGTAATTATCCCCCAGATGCTTGAGACCCTGAGGCCTGGTGGGGCCACCATTGCCTATGAGCGCTGTGCCACTCAGTTCTTCTTCTTCACCCTTTATGCCAGCACCGAGTGCTTCTTGCTGGCTGTGATGGCCTATGACCGCTATGTAGCAGTTTGTAATCCCCTCCTTTATGTCACAGCCATGACGCCCCAAACTCGGGTTGGGCTGGTGATGGGGGCCTATTCTGGGGCCATGGTCAACACCGTGATCCGCACAGGTCTCACCTTCTCAATTTCTTTCTGCAAATCTAATCATGTGAACTTCTTCTTCTGTGACTTACCTCCCCTGCTGAAGCTCTCATGCATGGAAACGGGGCCCCGGGAGCTGGTCATTTACCTCCTTGCCTTCACAGTGATCACGACCAGCATAAGCATCATTCTCATCTCCTACCTGTTCATCATCAGGGCCATCTTACGGATCCGCTCTGCGGGTGGGAGAGCCAAGACGTTCTCCACCTGTGCTTCGCACATGACTGCAGTGGCGCTCTTCTTTGGGACCCTCATCTTCATGTACCTACGGGGTAACATGGGCAAGTCACTGGGGGAGGATAAGATTGTGTCTGTGTTCTACACAGTGGCCATCCCTATGCTGAATCCCCTTATCTACAGCCTGCGGAATAAGGAGGTGAAGGAGGCTCTGAAGAAAGTATTCAACCGAGTGAAGATCTCTCAAGCAGTGTGAGATTCAAGTGCCCTCAGATCAGGAATCCTTCTTTAAACATCCACCAGGCTTGGAAAATGGTCCTTCAACACAAACTCTCCATCTCATGGTTTTAATAATAGCAGTGATTTCTAATCCTGCCCTGGACATGCTTTGGCTATGGAACCCCATACTGATCTCTTCGCCTCTATCAGCCTCAGTTTCCTCATCTTTGAAATGAGGGGGCTGGCCTTGATGGCCTTTGAGGTTCCTTCAATTTCTATGTCTATGATTCTTTGCTGATATGAAAGTTCATAAAAGGTTTTACATAAATTATCTTAACTTATCCTTATAACAACAACTCTATTAGATAGATACAATATGTATCATGAATCCCATTTTACAGATGGGGAAACTAAAACTAATGACTGACATTTATATAGTTCTTTGGGATTTATAAAGCTCTTAACATTTATTATCTTGTTCTTTTGGTGGTCTGTTCCAGTGACTTTATTGGTTTAGAGCATTCATGAAGAGGGAACTCCCTCTATCAGTTGAGGTTGGATCTTCTCTACCACTTTGACTATTAGAGAGTTGTCTGGGGCATGAAGAGATTGAAGGACTTTTATGGGGTCACACAGTCAGTATGTATCAAAGGTGGGAGCAGAACACAAGTGTATTCAGACTTCCAGGGTGATTGTACCATTATGCAACATTAACTTCTACTATTATACTATTCAGAGGCAACAGCTCTGTGAGATAGTTACTATAGGTATTTTAAACCCATTTTATAGATAAGGAAATTGAGCTAGTAGGTGTTAGGAGTAAGATTTGAACTCAGTGCTTTGCCATCTAGGTAAAATGATCTTTCTTCTATTGCACATGGCCTCCATGACTGTATCACCTTCACTTTTCCAGGTTAGTTTCCCTCCATGTTCCATATTTGAAATCTATTCACCTGTATTCATTTCTCAAAACCTTGTCATTCTATTTGGTGTTTATTTTCATATTAATTAAATTTACATTCAGTGAAGGAAATCATGATTTTGGAAGAATAAATCAACCTTGTCCAAGGGGAAAAAGAAATAGATCTTGACATCCAAGCACTCCACTTATAGGTGTTCATAATGTAAAAAGTGGCTGTTAGTCATAGACATGGCAGAATCCAAAGCATTGAAAATATGAGTCAACTCACAGAGCAATGGAGAGTGACAGGGTGGGCATGAAAAGGCTAGAGCATTTCACCAATGAAGAACACAGAGAGAGAATCAATAGAGAAGATGTTATGGAGAGCTATGAGTGGAGAGTGTGGGTTGATCATTTAACCAGATCAAGGTGTAACCAAAGGATAATGCTTATGCTCTTTGGGGAGCCATGAAGTGTCAGGAGATCTAGGAAGGCACTTAGTCTTTCTAGACAGAAGAGGCCTGGGTGCACTCTTTGTGTCAGATTTAGGACAAGAATGGACAAAATTGGAAAAGATAGCCAGTCATGGATGGCCTATAATCTTGCACTATTGGAGGGAGTATCCTTATCCCTGATGTCTTGGAGCCATTGCAATGTAAGAGACCCAAATAACAAGGGAAGATGACATCGGAGGGGATAATATCATAGGTTAAGTGTGCTCCACTGGCAATTAATATTTAGGGGATCCCAATGAGCTTAGTTATTTGTACCCTGTATGAATTATGGACTTAGGGGAGAGGATAAGAACTCTGAGATTTGATGTGTATAGTACTTTATAATAATAAAAAAAACTTTACATACATAATCCCTATGAGGCAGAGTAGAAAAGGATTTTAAAGTCTCTCTTCTTCTTTTTTCAACCAATGAGGAAACTGAGACTCAGAAATATTAAGTGAGTTGCTCGGTTTTTTAAAAATATATATATGGTAAGTGACAGAATCAAGATTAGATCTTCTGACTATTTCTAACACTCTTTCAATATGAGAGCTCAGTTATCCCAGCTTGAAATGGAGGATGGTGAGAATTTCTTATCCTTAAGTAGGAAACAGAGGCTAATTGATTAGGTTAATTAGCTTAATTGATAAAATTAAACCAGGTGCAATAAAGTAAAGGGAAAAATGAATACTATAGGTATATTATGTGGTCTTCTCAATGAGAGTGGAAGTCATCCAGAAGAATTGGTTTCACCATTCATGAAGAAAAAACCAAAGTAGATGAATATATTTTGTCCAGATTACTATGGCAAACAGTTGGGTGGACACTGGGTTAGTCCATAAGGATAAGTGTCCATCACCAGATAGACAAGCCCAAAATTGAGTTGGGGGAGGAGATCAAGCTGGATCACAGGGAAATGATTCAGGGTGTTAAATAGTCCCAATCTGATCAATGTTGAAAATGTTCTTTTGGTGGAAATTTTCTCTTGGGAGTATTACTATCTGGCCACCACTGAAAGAATATCATGCTCAAAGAAGAGTCAATGCAAGTGACCCAAAAGTCATGCAGAGTGGGTCTAATCGTGAAGGAGCAACATGTTATTAATGATATTTTGCACGTAAGAAGTCCAACAAAAGACTAAATCCATACATGAGTAGAAAAGGAACTGTATAGGTCATATAGTGAGAGAGAAGGGCCATGACCCTAGAGTTGTGCTAATTCCCATGAAACATTTCAATAAACATTTCTAAAGTGCCTACTATGTGCCTAACACTGTGCTAAACACTTGGAGTACAAAGAAATGCAAAAGACAGTCCCTTCCTTATGGATCTTACAATCTGGTTATAGAGTCAATGAGCATGCTATATCTAGGATAAATAAGCAACAATCAATAGAAAAGGCTCTAGAATGAAGAGGAATTGGAGAAAACTCCCTATAGAAAGATGGATTTTTACTAGGGTTTTAAAAGAAGTCAGAAGATAGAAATGAAAACAGAGTATTCTAGGCATGGAGGACAGCTAGAGAAAATGCCTGGAGCTGAGAGATAGAGTGTCTTATCCGAGGAATAGCAAAGAGTGCCAGTGTCACTGAATTGAAGAGTACGGGGGGTATTGTAAGGCAGAAAGGTAAGAGGGAGTTAGATCATAAGGAGCTTTGAATCTCAAATAGAACATTTTATAGTTGATCTTGGAGGCAACAGGGAGTTTGTTGAGTATGGAGTGGGGATGATATGATTGGACCTGTGCTTTAGGAAAATCACTTTAGTGACAGCTGGAAGATGCATTGGAGTGGGGAGAGACTTGAGGGAGGCTGACCCATTGCCAGCTGCTCAGTTGTTAAGGTTCAAGATATGGAGCCTGAACTAAAATCATGGCAGTATGAGAGGAGAGAAGAAGGTATATTCGAGAGATATTCCCAAAGTGAAAATGACAGGTCTTAGCAACAGATTAGACTAGGGGATGAGAGATATTTAGAGAGTCATATAATTAGAAAGTGTTCATTCATTCTTTCATTTATTCTAGTCTATTTGGTAGAAATTTTATGGAACATTTTGGAAAAGATACCAAAAAGAATAGTGGAGGATGAGAAGACACAAAGGGCAATGTCTTCTGCACTCATATGCTGGGGAAGATTACAAACCGGCTAGTCCAGACATAGTCCTCAGGCAACTTTAAGCATAGCCTGGTTATAGCATTAACCTTTCTGGGTACACATACAACATAGTCAGATCTCAGTTCAGCCACTCCAGGCAGCTACATGGCCCAATGGATAGAGAACTAGACCTGGAATCAGGATTCAAATTCCACCTCAAATATTTACTAGAGGTGTGGCTATGGGCAAGTCACTTCACATTTGTCTGCCTTTCTTTCCTCATCTATGAAATGTGGATAATAATAGCAACTATCACTCAAGGTTATTGTGAAGATCAGATAAGATGCAATGCTTTGTCAACCTGAAAGTGCAATAAAACTGCTAGCGAATATTATTGTTCAAGAATACTAGAATCCATAGTGATGCTCTTGGGAGGTGAACTATGACATAGGATGGTCTGCATAAATTAAAGTTTCAGACCTTCATTTAGATCAGAGGTTCTTAGCTTTTGATCCTTAAATTTAAAAAAAAATTGGAAAGTTACATTTTGATAGAGTCAGATCACTCAAAAGGCAATGGAAAGAGATGCATGGAGGGGAAGAGTATATTATGAATAATGAATTAATTACCCAGGAGAAGCAGTGGAAAATAAATTAACAGAGAAATGTATGCTATGTATTCCATTGGTGCCCCACAATGTCAATAGACCTAGAAAGGATTCTTAATCTTGTGTGTATGTGTCTTAGACTCCTTTTGACTGATAGTCTGGTGAATCCTATGGATCCCTTTGTAACGATTAAAAATTAGGGAAACTGAATCAGGGTAGAAATTAGTTTCTCTCTGCAAGGAGTATTATATTTTTAGAGGTTTATTAAAGGTTAAGGATTAAAGAAAATACAGAATAAGAAAGCACGTGTCTAGGCCCAGTGAGGCCTAGACAACCTCACCTACATTATGAAAAGAGATGCATCTGCTTGGAAGCAGCAATGGGAAAAAGAAAAGAGATACCCAGAAGCCTTTCCAGTCAGGTTAAATACCCCATCTCGATCTCGGCCCAGGTGAGAATTCAGTGATATTACAAAGCATTCTGGGGAAGTGGATCAAGGACTTCTGGGGATTGAAGTCCTGGATTCAAGTCTCCATTTTTACACTTTCTAAGAATAATTTTTTAAAATGCATAAAAGAAAATACATAGGATCACCAAGGAAACTGATTCCACTGAAAGGGAGTTCTCCAAATATATAAAAAAAGTATTGAAGGACTAGAGGTTAAGGACCTCTGATCTAGATGAAGGTCTCCAGTACATTGGGCAGACTCCTTGTGAAAGATTTATGGGAGTTCATGAAGAGAATGAGAAAGTTTGGAGAGATCTGTCTTCCTGTGGGGTGGGTAGTGGTGCCCCCATCAATGATAACATGGATCCCTAAAAGCATTTTGAATTAAGTAGGTATAGAGAAGTTCAAATTTCTTCTCCAGATTTTGTTTCAATTTTGTTCTTGAAGCACCATTGTTAGAATATTTGCTTTAATTGGCTTGAATGATTTCCTGTTGCTAAGTAATGGAAAACCAATATTTCTCCTGTAGGACACTTATTGTACAAAAATAGATAATTGTGAATACTTATTGTTCTCTCATTGCTTTCCACACCCCAAGGCAATATTACCTGGCAAATATCTCCATGGAGACCCCAATATCTACATCTAGAAACAAACACCCACATGCCCACAAAATGTCCTAGTAGAGAGATGAGATTTCTTTCACTCATTTTTGTTGATTTTCAAAGGAAGCTTAATGCTTGTTAAATTAAGAAGTTGATCAAAAATGGATGAAGTTATAACAGCAGAATCATGCAACATGGAGATATTTGGGCCACTTCCTAGTACCCACCCCTACTCCTCCTGCAGCTTAGAAGGAACAGTAAATACAATGCTGGGGCCAGATTCAGGAAGACCTGAATTCAAATTTGGCTTTAGATACTTCCAGATACTAGGCACATAACTTGATTTCTGTTTGCCTCAGTTTCCCCATATAGAAGAGGGATAATAATAGGACCTGCTTCACTTATTTATTGTGAAGACTGAATGAACTTATATTTGTAGAAAGGACTTAGCACAGTGCTTTGCACAGAGTAGGCACTTGATAAATGCTTATTCCTTTCCTCTTTCCCCTTTACAAGGCATTCTGAGACCATTCTGTGACTGGCCTTCTTTTCTGCCTATTTTCAAAGTGGAGATTATTACCACTATGATGGGAAAAATCCATTCTGTAAGTTTCTTGAAAGCAGAAAACAGTTTTTACTTTTGCTTTTGTATACCTAGAACCTAGTCTGGCATATAGTAGGTGCTTAATAAATATTGAATATTCCTTTTTGTTCTTCTCCTCCTCTTCCTCCTTTTCCACATCCTTCTCTTCCCCCTTTATTGTCTTTCATTGGGGACATCAATGTTTTTTAGAGTAAAGATCAGATAGTCATATATATGAGGATAACTGAAATATATTTATATAATTATATAGTCATGGTCCTGGGGATATTGTTATAGAGATTTGGTCAGGGAGGGGGTTTTGTGTACCAGTCCTGATTCCATGAGTTTATGTGGTTTTTGACCTGGAGAACTTCCTCCAACCAAGAAGCTACATGTCTGATACAGAGAAATAGCATGGATGAGGATATGGAGAAGTCATATAGTGAGATGGAAGAAAAGGATGGTGGGCGTGGGTTGGGTTAGTCCCCCATATGTCTCTTGATATGTTTATTAGGGAACTGAAAGACTAGACATTGATTATTCTTGAGACAGAAAGCGGAGAAGCAACTGTGACCTCATGGAGGTGCTAGAGCATATTTGAAAAGAGAGAAAGATAGAATTGGGTGAGCTAGTGGGAGGGGACTAGAATGGAGAGCTCATTGGGAAACACCAAAAGTACAGTCCATAGACCCTCCATTTCCCCAAAATTTATTCATGAGAAGCTCCTTTTACCTGTCCAACCATTTTATGTCTCACTCCCCTCCAACTCCATATATGTGAGAAACTCCAAAGCTTGACTGCAGCTGTCATGGCCTTGACAGGGAAGTTGGTTTTGTTAAATTCTTTGTGTTTCTATGTAACTTGAAGTTGTTATTAAGGAATACGATGGGTTTAGTCCAATCTAATAAATGCACGGTTGAAGAGCAAAAGAAAGATGAGGTTTCCATCAGTTCAGTCCGAGGTGGGACTGAGTTAATTATAGAGAGAATTTCTGAAATGTTAGTAACCTGACATAGTCATGCTCCAGACTGCTTTTGAACCTAGGAAGAGATGTAATTGGAATTGTGTCCTAGCCATAAGAGGAGACAAGAAAGCACTAGTGATATTGATAGCTCCGTATACCTCATCCAAGGACTGGTCCATCATCCTTTGTGAGGTCAAGAACAGAAGCAATGGTAGGTATGCCAATTTTATTCAGCCCCCTGTAATCCACATGAGGTGTTAAGTGCCCTTAGCCTTTTTCACCAAGTTGTTGTAAGAGGAGTAATTGTAGCTAAAATTGTCTCCTTCTTCCTCATCAGTAAGGAGGCAATATATTGTAGTCCCACCCACCCTGAGACCTAATATTGTTGGCAGTTAACTACATGCAATAATTCAGATAACTCCAAGGTTTTTCATTTAACTCTTCCTACAGTAATTAACACAGAGATCAACAGAAGTGCAGGTAGCAGTACTAATTTCTATGAGCTCATAATGTTCATTGCCATGATACTTTTACCTTGTTTAGCCAACAGAGCTGTAACCCAGATATGGAAGGGTGGATTTCATTCATTTTCATTGAGCAGGAATAATCTTTCTTTCTGTGGACAGCTCCCAATCTCCCAAATGTAATCTGGGGCACCCCACTGAATCTGTTGGGAGGCCTTTGGTATGATAATATCCTTACTGCTGGTAACCCCTTATGTATTTGGCTACTCTCTTCTCAGTTCTTCTCCAAACTGCCATGACTCAGATATATGGCCTCCAGTACCTTTGCGGTCCTATAGTTTAGATGACCAGAGGCTTGGGGGAACTTCAGATTTTGCCCCAGGAGAAATCATCCTGAGTCCCTCAAATCTGGATATAAAAACTTGGGTGATTTGGTACTATCAAATGGCCTGGGTAGTTAGGGAAGTCTACTAAGTTTAGGCAGGATAGAAGGTCCCTTTATATCCCTGTCCTTGATGTTTCACTAGTTTTATTGGCACCCCCTAGGCTCCTCACCAGTTCCATGCTCCAAGACATATATTCAAAGCTCCTTTTTGGAGATGACTTAATGATCCTCTAGCAATTGAATGGGGAAGTGGGCCCAGTGCCTTCTCTTGCTTTCCATAGAGTGCCCATTTGCATGGACAGCCATATTTGTTGGGAAGGCTACTGAGTCTGTCCCAAATTAGACTAGTTGTCTTTCTGAGACTTGTATATTGTTGTGCTTATAGCTAATGCATTATGCTACGCGAACATGCTATTTTACTCAGAAGGAGGGATTTAATTGCTCCAGAAGGAAGCTGGTCATAGGGTATGGGGAGTAGGGATCATGTTTGGGCAGCATAAATTCAGTCTCTATCAAAATCCATTGCTTTTAGGAATTTTCTCTTACCCTACTTTGTGAATGATCGTTAGAAAACTAGTTGCAAAATGATTTAATTTTTATTCAGTCAGGTATATTTGACACACCAGCTTAGTCAACTTAAAAAGGACAAAGGACAGCTCCCATGTGGGGCTTTTAACTGATCCAGCTGACTGTGCAAAAGTCGGTCTTCTGTGATATTCCCAAGCCGATGGAGCTCTTCAGATGAAAGGAGATCCATCTTGGCTCTCTTGGACCATCCCTTCACCAAGCATTGCTCCAGGGACCCATCAGGTTGTTATTTAGACTTTCTACCAAGTTTCTCCATGGATGAAAGCCTTCCTGCCTTTTCCCTCCCTCCTCTTGCTAGGAAGGAAATTAGCCCCTGGGAGGAAGAGATATTCTAATACTTCAAATTCGGAAGTTGTTAGAAACCTTATCAAGAGACTCCTTTTTTGCTTGCAACCTAATTATATCTCCTGGGAAGGGTGAAAACCCAAAGGTAAGCACTATTTGGAATGTGGCGCCATTCTGGTATATACCCAGAGAGGATAACTCCAGAGGACTCTATCCAGGCTGATAACACAACAGAAGGGCTGCCTCTACATGCAGGTACTGAGCTCTTTTAGTCATAGAGTTGTCACAGTGGCATAGCAGATAGAATGCTAATTTAGAGAAAGACGACTTGGGTCTAAACCTGCCACTTCTTGGCTATATAAGCGTGGACAGTACATTTCCATTCTTTGATCATAGTTTCCTTAACCACAAAAAATGAGAGTGGGATTTGATGACCTCTAAGTTTCCTTCCAGCTTTGTCTTTTTAAAAGAAAGCCTCACTTTCTGTCTTAGAATCAATTTATTCAATTTATTTGTTTATTCTAATCTATCTAATATCTAATATTGAATTCTATCTATTTATTTATTCTAATCAATCCACATCAGTTGTGGATTGGGTCTGGAGTCAGGAAAACTCATTTTCATGAGGTCAAATCTAGCTTCAGATACTTCATAGGATTCTGGGCAAGTTATTTAACCCAATTTGCCCCCATTTCTTCATATGTTAAATGAATTGGAGGAGGAAATGGCAAACCACTCTAGTATCTTTGTCAGGAAAACCCCAATGTGATCACAAAGAGTTTGACATGACTGAAAGTGACTGAACAACAATCATAGAGGAATGGGGATTATTAAAACTTACCATTCTACTTTAGATCTTGTGTCTTTTTTTTTTTAAACCCTCACCTTCCATCTTGGAATCAATACTGTGTATTGGTTCCAAGGCAGAAGAGCGGTAAGGGCTAGGCAATGGGGGTCAAGTGACTTGCATAGTTAGGAAGTGTCTGAATCCAGATTTGAACCTAGGACCTCCCATCTCTGGGCCTGACTCTATCCACTGAGCAACCCAGCTGCCCCCAGATCTTGTGTCTTTAAATCCTCCACTGCAGTTAAATTTTGAAGGGACCTTCTTGTGCAGGATGGATAAATATGTCTGAATAGTGTTTCTTCATATGCTGGCTCTGAGAAAGGTTGAGGAATCTGATTGAGGAAGAAGAATCATGTCAGAGATACTCAAAACTCCTTGAGAATATTTATTCATTGACTTTTCTGAACCCTTCACTAGGGAATTTAAGAAGAAACATTTAGTGGAATACTTTCTAACTCTGGTATCAGGGAAAAGAAGTTCCTTAGAAGGTTCTTTCTATGGTTAGGATTTTAGGGCATGTGAGGTAGCATGATAAAGTAGATTTGGAGGCAGAGGCATGGGTTCTAATCTTGCCTCCACTACTTACTTCCTGAAACCTCTATAAACTGAGGACTAGAGGTTGGATAACCACTTGTTACAGTGGGAATTCCTTTACTATTTAAGTTGGACTCAATGGCAACTAGATTGTCTGCCAAGTCTCAGATTGTTCAATTCTGTATTTCTGAGGTCTCTTAGTCCAAAATCTATGATCCTAGCCCAACAGAGCCAAATTCCCAAGTGGTAATTATTGTGTGGTGGAAAAAGCCCAGCCCTGTCACTTTTTATCTCTATATATGACCATGGGCAAGCCATTAACCATCCTTGGCCTTAGGTTCTCTAACCATCACATGAAGAATTTGTGTGTGTGTGTGTGTGTGTGTGTGTGTGTGTGTGTGTGCGTGTGTAGCAGGAAGGAAAAAAGAGGTAATGGTACCTGTGATTTCTTTTATGTAGGAAACTACCATTGGAAAATAATACGTTTTCTGCAACCCATAGTATCAGAAAGTGCCTGAAGAACTGAGAGGTTGTGACTTTTGTCAGGTCACACAGCAAGTGATGCCAAGGCCAGCTTTCTATCCACTATGCCTTGTTGCCTTCTCTCAATAATGATATTTTTGCTGTTTGGTCATTTTAGGCATGAATGACTTTTCATGACCTCATTTGGAGTTTTCTTGGCAAGGATAATGGAGCAGCTTGCCATTTCCTTCTCTGGTTTATTTTACAAATGAAGAAATTGAGGCAAATGGGATTAAGTGACTTGCCTAGGGCCACACAGCTAGCATCTGAGGCCAGATTTGAATTGAGGAAGATGAACCTTCCTGTATCCATTGAATCACCTAACAGCCCTCTCAATAACAGTACTCTGGGTACCACTGGCTGTTGGTGGTGGCAGATAATTTTTCATTTTTAGAGATTCAGAGCTATAAGATACCTTAGAGGCCATTTTGGACTAATATCCTCATTTTACAGATGAAGAGATTTGAGGCAGTTAGTGGCACAGCATGCCAGAGTGCAGGACTTGTATTTAAATACTGCTTCAGGTACTTATTTACTTATATACTTTTTCTCATTCTCTCTCTCTCTCTCTCTCTCTCTCTCTCTCTCTCTCTCTCTCTCTCTCTCTCTCTCTCCTTCCTTCCTTCCTTCCTTCCTTCCTTCCTTCCTTCCTTCCTTCCTTCCTTCCTTCCTTCCTTCCTTCCTTCCTTCCTTCCTTCCTTCCTTCCTTCCTTCCTTCCTTCCTTCCTTCCTTCCTTCCTTTCTTCCTCCCTTCCTCCCTTCCTCCCTTCCTCCCTTCCTCCCTTCCTCCCTTCCTCCCTTCCTCCCTTCCTCCCTTCCTCCCTTCCTCCCTTCCTCCCTCCCTTCCTTCCTTCCTTCCTTCCTTCCTTCCTTCCTTCCTTCCTTCCTTCCTTCCTTCCTTCCTTCCTTCCTTCCTTCCTTCCTTCCTTCCTTCCTTCCTTCCTTCCTTCCTTCCTTCCTTCCTTCCTTCCTTCCTTCCTTCCTTCCTTCCTTCCTTCCTTCCTTCCTTCCTTCCTTCCTTCCTTCCTTCCTTCCTTCCTTCCTTCCTTCCTTCCCCTTACATTCTGTCTTAGAATCAGTACTAAGTATCAGTTGTAAAGCAGAAGCAGTAAGGGCTAGGCAACTGGGGTTAAGTGATGTACCCAGAGGCCAAATTTGAACCCAGGACATCCTGTCTCCAGGTCTGGCACTCTGTTCACTGAGCCACTTAGCTGCCTCTAGATAATATTTCTTATTTTAGCTGTAGTGACAAAATAGCTATTAATTCTCTAATGTGGAAATATATTGTAACAAAAATGTTCCTGCTCTCAAGGAACTTTCATTCCAATGGGAGAAACATTATGTAAACAATTATATACCAGCAAGATATATACAGGATGAATGGAGATAATCTCAAAGGGAAGGAACCAGTAGTAATGGGGATCAGGAAAGGCTTATAGTCTATCATTTTAACTACTTGACATCCCAGGAGATGAAATAAGATGTCAGAGCATCTGGGACTGAGATGCTGCTAATTTAAGAAAGAGGCAGTTCACTGCGATCAGTGACCATGATATACCCTTCACTCGTTTCTTCCAGATATTATAGAACAAGGAAGGCTCCAAGAAGCCCCATGGGAATTAGATAAATATTCTTGTTATCAGCATATCTTATTGACCTAGATACCTGAAGTTGTACACATAGCTCTTTAGGATTTGCAAAACTCTCACCATGGGCTAACTTGTTTGATCTTCACAATATCCCTGTGAAGTAGGTGCTATTATTATCCACGATGTAAAGGAACTGAAGCACAAAGAGGTTAAGTGACTTATCCAGGGTCATTTGGCTAGTAAATGTCAGAAGCAAGATTTGAACTCAGGTCTTCCTGACTCTAAGTTCTGTATCTTATCCACTGTGTTGAGTAGAGTTGGTTGACAGATACCTATCTGGGGGTAGTTTTAAAGTTTATATTCTAGTGAAACTATTTAACTTATTGATGAAGGTCCCTTCAGTGATGCAATTTGCAACTCATTCATATTTGGTCATCCTGTGTGATTGTCATCCACATCCTTTTATGGATTTACCAAGTTTAAAAAAGGGTCTGTCCAATGTTCTGGAAACCTTCCTTGTTTTCTCTCTCTTTTTTTTCCAGCTGGTGTACTGGATAAAGAGCAGCTGAGTTAATGTTTATAGATAATCAAAAAGCTTTGTGGTCCTGAGTACTCCTTTTCCCTTTATCCTGTAGCTGTCACTGCAAAAGCACAGGACTAGCATCACAGTGTAGTTTTCTTTGAAACTAAGCACCTAAAGGGAAGCTAGGGGCATAAAAGACGAGCACTGGGCTTGAATCAGAAAAATTTTTATTCCCAAGTTCAAATCTGGCCTCAGATACTTTCTAGCTGTGTGACCCTGAGCAAGTCACTTAATTCTGTTTGCCTCAGTGTCTTTATCTATAAACTGAGCCAGAGAAGAAAAAGACAAAGTGCTCCAGTACCTTTGCCAAGAAAACTCTAAATGGGGTCAAGAAGAATCAAACATGACTAAAAAATGACTGCACAACAAGAGCCTGAAAGTATTTAATAAATATTTATTGACTTGTTGACTTGACTTTCATGGGGTTCTTTGGCCAAAGAGTGGCCAACCTGCTGGGGATGATATTCTCTCTCTATTTGTTCTTTAGTCTCTCTCTCTCTCTCTCTCTCTCTCTCTCTCTCTCTCTCTCTCTCTCTCTCTCTCTCTCTCTCTGTCTCTCTCTCTGTCTCTCTGTCTCTCTCTGTCTCTCTGTCTCTGTCTCTGTCTCTGTCTCTGTCTCTGTTTCTCTCTCTCTCTCTCTCTCTCTCTCTCTCTCTCTCTCTCTCTTTCTCTCTCCCCCCCCCATATATATGGTCTCTGTGTTGCCTGGTCCTTAGTGCACTGTCATATTTGGTTGCCTTTGTAGAGCTGGCCAGAGTTTGTGCTCCCCTGGCAAGTCTTTGATAACTCAGGGTCACTTCCATACTAGGAAGAAGCATAGAAGTATTGATATACTCTTTACACATTGAAGTTACCAAGCTGTACCTGAGACTTCAGCCTTCCCAACCCTCAAATCGCTGCTAAGGTGCATTTTGACTCCCAATAGCATAGTTTCCATAGTTGGGCCAAATATTCAGTTACTTTTGGGGGGTAGCAAAACCCTTGTTTCAGTTCTCGTTTCAGTTCTGGGCTGAAAATTCCCTTTGCACTAAAAGAGTTTGCTAAGCAAAGGACCTGGTATAAACAGGATGGGACTATCTAGGAATCTGAACTTCCTCCCATTGCTTCAGAATATATGCTCTTGAGAGCAAGGACTGGCCCACTTTCTGCCTGGGAAAAGGCAATGTGAGATTTTGGAAAAACTATTTAAACACTTGGATAACTTTGCTTTGGGGAGCCTCATGCTTATTCTGGAAGTTTCTGGGCACTTAGCTTGGGTGAAACGGCTAAGTGTTCTCTCTGATCTTCTATCTCTCAGCTTCACCTTTTCCCTACAAAGGAGCATCACTAATTATCTAGGGGAGCATATGGACTTATAGATCCATAGAGTGGGAAAAGAGCTGAACTTAGAGTATCAAGGTTCAAGTTCAAATCTGAGTTCTGTCACTATCTACATGATGATGGACAAGCCACTTCCTCTTTTTGGACTCAGTTTCCTCATCTATAAAATAAGAGGCTTGTCTTAGAAAACATTTCAGACCCTCTCCAGCTTTAATAGAGTGCCTGGATTGGTGACTCAACTATGAAAATAGAGCCAAGTTCCTATCCTCTGGAGACCTCACCTCCTTTAAACATGCTGTATTTTAATGAGCACTAATTATATGACCGTGGCACATTGGAGTTTATTCTCCACAGAAGCAGATACAAAATGCTGGAAAGCTACATATGATATTTGTTCTTAGCAAAGAATCAGTAAACAAATAAATTCTATTACTGACACTGAGATGGAGGGTAATAGGTAGAATTCTAGATTTGGAGTCAGGAAGACCTGGCCTTGAATTCCTGCCTCAGATACATGATTCTAGGAAAGTCGGTGTCTGTGCTCCATAGACTTCTTACCTGTGACAGGAAGGAAATGGACCTAATGACCTCTAGGTTCCCTTCTAGCTCTGCCAAGTGGCTGCCAGTGCGTCATCCTTCTAAACTCTGGAAGACCCCCAGACCTAGGCTCAGTGTGGACCTAGAGTTGTAGGTAATCTAAAGTTTGAGAACTCCCTGGAGTACTTAAAGGACAAAGGAACAGATCATGGCAGTTCCCACATGTTAAACAAGCCACATTTCCCATAGGACTGAGTGTCAGTTGCACTTAACTCTGTCAGCCTCAGTTTTTTCATCTGTCAAATGAGCTGGAGAAGGAAATGGCTAAGTCACTTAATGCCTTTGGCCATAGGTATCCTGATCTGTAAAAGGAAGGCATAGAATTAGATAGAATTCAATTAAAAAAATTGGCCAAGTGGCTACTCTATGCAAAGTTCCTAGTGATTTGGAGGGGTTGATGAAATAGAAGGGGGTGGGTGGCATAGTCATATTTGTGTTTTAGGACACATTGGCAACCGGGTAGAGAAGGGAATGGAGAATGGAGAGACGGGAAGGAGAGAGAATTATTAGGAGTCTATTTAATAGATAGAGTGCTGGACCTGGAGTCAAGAAGCCCTGAACTGAAATCCAGCTTTAGCTATTTCCTGGCTGTATGACCCTGGGAAAATCACATAACCTCTGGCTGCTTCAGTTTGCTCACTTGTAAAAATGGAAATAACAGCACTTATCTTCTAGGGTTGTTGTAAGCATTAAACCAGATAATATTTATAAAATACTCTGGAAACATTATTATCATTATTCAAGTCCTTCAGCCTTCCTGGGTCTCAGTTTCCTCCTCTGTCAAATGAAAGAGTTAGAATAGATTCACTCCAGCTCAACAAACATCAATGAAGAACTTGTTTTAAGCAAGGTTCTAAATTCATGGCCGTACCATGTTCCTGGACAGTAGATCTCATCACTTGAAACTCACCTTGATGGCAGCCTACTGGTCCCCATCAATTCATTATAGTCTTAGAAGCATAGTGGTTTCAGTAGGATCCTGACCTGAATCTCCTCTTTTCCCCAGTAAGAGTTCCTGGCCTCATGGCTATTGGAAATGGCACCACAGTCAAGGAGTTCATCCTGCTAGGCTTCACCAACCACTCTGAGCTGGGCACTCTTCTGCTCTTGGTGTTTCTGACTTTCTACCTGCTGATGCTGCTGGGTAACCTGGGCATGATCACCCTGATCTGGACGAATCCTGGGCTCCACACCCCTATGTACTTCTTGCTCAGACAGCTGTCTTTCCTAGATGTCTGTTTCTCCACAACGGTGTTACCTCAGCTCCTGGTGACCTTGGCCAACGGCAGAGCTGTGATGTCTTATGAACAATGTGCTACCCAGTTCTTCATGTTCACTTTCTTTGGCTCCACCGATTGCTACCTCCTGGCTCTCATGGCGTATGACCGCTATGTAGCTGTGTGTCAGCCTCTGCTCTATGTCACCATCATGACACCCAGGAAAAGACTAAAGTTGGTGACTGGGGCCTACATTGGGGGCTTGGCTAATGCTATTTTGAGGACCAGCTGCACGTTCTCACTCTCCTTCTGTGGAGACAACCAGATTGACTTTATTTTCTGTGACCTCCCACCCTTGCTAGAGTTGTCCTGTGGGGACACTTTCCTACAAGAACTCTTAATTCTGCTGTTTGCTTGTTTTGTGATCCTGGCCAGCCTGGCCATGATCCTGGTGTCCTATCTGTTCATCATCAGGGCCATTCTGCAGATCCGCTCAGCTGGTGGGAGGGCTAAGACATTTTCTACTTGTGCCTCCCACATGACTGCTGTTGGGCTCTTCTTTGGTACTCTGGCATTCATGTATGTTCGCAGCAAGTCAGGAAAATCCCTAGAAGAGGACAAGGTGGTATCTGTGTTCTACACTGCAGTGATCCCCATGTTGAATCCTCTCATCTACAGTCTAAGGAACAAAGAGGTGAAGGAGGCCTTGAAGAAACTTCTTAATAGGCTTAGGTTATCTTAGGCTTTCCAAAGTCACTGAATGTGCCAGTTGTGATCCATTTCCTCTTTGGTGTCATCATCATTCTGGGCTATTAGCATCATCACGGCCAGTGACAAATGTCCTGAACATCTGTGAGGAGATCGGCTCTGTGCTATGTAAATAGAGTTATAGGAGACCTTTCTACAAGGTACTTCAAATAACTCAGTGCCAAGAAAGGGCAAAGATAAAGTGGTAAGCTGAAAAAGGCATTACCATTTGTTGGAGCTGGGCAAGCCAGCCAGGGGATTAATTGCATGATGGCAGTAATGGAAAATAATTAATTTGGTTGATTTTAAAAATGATGAAAATAGAGGAAAAATGAAATGGATGACCAGTGACTAGAGGACAGGAGCCAAGACTCATATTCTGCCAAGACACTGGCATGGAGATGTGGAAATGATTCTTATGATTCATTCATTCATTTGTAGTATCTAATGGCTTTGGAATTTAGTGTTGACTAACCAGTCCTTGCTGCTCCCTCTTCCATTCTGGAAATGAGAAGAGCAGAATCCTCCCCAGGGACCACTTATTTGGAGGGGGATGTGACCTTTTATCCCCCTCACCTTTGTCCCTCCTCACCTTTTTCACTTTAGAAATCTAATCAACTTAATATATTTTTTTAAAAGCTTACTTTTAGTCCAGGGAAATATAATTGTTCTCAGGTCCCCATTGTCTCTTTCCCTGCTTTTTTATGGGATTTGTGTCAGATGGAAAATTATTAATACAATCACAATAGCTCAAAGCCCCCAGTTAAAATGTTTCTAATATTTGAATAGAACTTTGACTCTATGTCCTAATATAAATATTGTATACTTCCAGATAACTTTCCCCATGCTCTTTTGATTGACATTGGATTTAAAAAATAAATAATAATAATAATAAATAAAAACCAGGATACAGAAAATGATCAGATAAATGAAAGGAGAAAAGTATATAGTATTACCTATTTTTGACAGATGTGGAAGGGGACATTGAGATAAAGGAAGACCTTCAGCACTTCCATTAACCCTTGAAGAGATGATTATAACCAGCAACTCAGTTTGACTTCTTTGTTCCAGATATCTTCAGGGACCTGATAGATCACTTGAGTATCATCCTTTTCTTTAATTATCCCTGTGTTGCTGATTTTCTTCACTTGAGCTCTTGAAATCTTGGCAGGAAGAGGATCTCCAAACCTATCTTCACCACTGTTTCCAGGGGACTGTAGTCCCTGCTCCTTTATCTCACCAATTATGTACATTTCCCCATAAAATTCCTAGTTGTGCCTGAAGTCCACCTTATGGATAGTTTGCTATAGTTTTAAATAGCTTTCTCAGAGATGAGAAAGAATGCTTATTCTTCTGAACTACAAATCCCAGAATGTCAGTCAATTTCAACAAGGATTTAAGTACTTGCTTTGTATAAGGCACCCTGTAAGTTTCTGGGGATAGAGATCAATATGAACATTCCTTGCCCTCAAGGAGCTTACATTCTACTTCACTGATACACTACCTATACAGAAAGGTAAGAGGCAAAAGTTTAAACACAAAATTATTTTGCAAATGGAGAAGCAGAGAACTTCAAAAATTTTGTGATGGGGTAATCAGTAAGGACCTTATTGTAGGAGGCAACAGCTGAGCTGTGGCTTGAATTCCAAAAGGCAAACATAAGGAAGAATGATCCATGGTCAGTAAAAGGGAGCAACAAGATCATTTAAATTGGCTTGGAATAGATTCATCCCAGAAATGAATGGTCTCTAATGAATGAATGAATGATATAACTTAAAGCCAATACAGTTTCCCTAAATAGTGGATCAGAAAAAATTTTTGACTGTTGAATTGAAAAATTTAATTTAATTAATTTAGAATGTTTTTCCATGGTTACATGATTCATGGTCTTTCTTTCCCCCCTCCCCCAGCAATGTGGGTTTTACATGTGTCCTGACTTTTGGGAAATCCTTTATAATGCCCACCTCTCAGATGTTTTCTTGTTTGCTTTGAACTAATTAGAGCAGTCTAAAAAGATAATAATATAAATATACGAGAGTAACTTAGGGTAATAAAATTTCTTTTTATAATATTATATATAATAAAATATAAACAATATTATGTTTTTTGCCTTAAAACCTTTTTTTTTTTCTACAAAGGATTATTAGATTTACAGCTGGATGAAGCCTAAGGAATCTTCTTGCCCAACTATTTCACTTACAGATGAAGAGAGTAAGGCCCACAGAAATTAAATGAGGTGCATAACTTATACAGTGGCAGAGCCAAGGTTTGAACCTGAGACCTTGTTTCCAAATGCATTGCTTGTTCCAACTGATCCATGACGTTTTTAGGACTGGTCATTGTTTTCACAGTATTATATTTAGTTCATGGAGTCACATATTTGCAAGAATGTTGTAAAAGTGACTCTGGTCTAATATATAGTTTATGAGATTCTGAGATGATTTTTGATCAAACCTTCTAATCTAATACAATTCAATGAACATTTTTTAAGTACCTAATCTGTGACAGACCCTAAGCACCGAGGATACAATTAATAAAGAGATAACCCCTGCTTTCAAGGAGCTTACAATTTAAAGGGGGAGGCAAAACACAAAAAGGCAAGAAAGCATGAAAGGGGAGGGTAGACCAGGGGGCTCCTGGTGCAGGGGCATCTTGTTCCTTGGAGTTGGAAATGGATAGAGCAGGAGATGCAAAGTGGAGTGAGCTGAGAGTCCAGTTTCTGCCCTCTATAAAGGAAGTAGTTCTCTCTAGTCTTCCAATAAGAGGGGAGAGGGGGCTGAGGGAGGTTGTGTCAATCAAGGCTTGAATTGGCAGTATGGTGATAATATATTAGAAATGATGAGCTTAACCTGAGAGGGACATCTTGTTCCATGGAGTTGAAACAGGTTTCCTAAGATGACTTGAAAAGACTGGCTGGGGTTGTTGAACCCTGAGAATAGAAGATGGCATTGGATTGGGGAGGGGGAAGAGGGCATGATTGTTATCTCCAAGTATTTGAAGGGCATTCATGTGTGGAAGAGGACTTAGACTTCTGCTTGAGCTCAGAGGGAGTAGAATTAGTAGCAGAGGTTAAAAATTGCCAAACAAAAGATAGAATTCACTTCAGTAAAAGTCTAATCAAGACTTGAAGCCATCCAAAGGATGGGCTGGATTCAGAATTCTGAGATTCCCTTTCTATGGAGTTCTTTTTTTAAAATTTTATTTAATTAGATGATTTAGAATGTTTTTCCATGGTTACAAGACTCATGTTCTCCCCCCCCCCCTCCCTCCACTCTTTTCCTGTATCTGACACACAATTCCACTGGGTTTAACATGTGTCATTGATCATAATAATAATTTTATTTTGATAAGTTATCAGCATTCAATTACAGGTTTCTCATGCTATAGAAAAGAAGTTTCCCACAAGGGATATGGTTACTGAATTATCCATAAATCATCAAGCTGTTGAGAAGTCTTGAAATTCTTTTGACACAAAGAAAAAGATTAAGTTGAGTTACAAGATTGCTTTCTTCTTAAGCTTGGAAGAAGAACCAGAGTTAAATTAATTTAAATAGTGGTCAAGAATAGTTCAAAGTTTGTGAGAAAGATATTTAATTATCTCTAGTGTTTGCACTTCTTAAATCTTGCTCTATATTTTATCACTTTTGTAATGTAAGTGATTATTAATGTGCATCTATTTTAATAAAGAGTCCTAATTTCACAGATCAGTCTTAACTGAAGAGGAAAACACGCTCTGCTGTGTTCTCAGTTATACTGTGCCAATTGAAGCCAGGAGATATTTGGACCTTGAGCTAATGGCTCAAGAACCATTCCCCTCCTTATTGTCTTTTTTGTTCCCCTCTGCATGCTTTTTGATTGGACTCCATTATGATCTCAGAAATCCTCCCACTAGGAAATTCATCATCCTGTGAAAATGCATCAGCTCCGGTACTCACATGGTATCTACACTTAGTTCTTCCCTGCTGATTGGAATCCTGAGGCCAAAGCAAGGAACTTCTCTCAAGTTTCCATTAAAAAATAATTTGTTTGTATCACCTAAAATATCAAGATACTTAGTTAAATTATCTCTTCCCATCAGAGAAGGCATTATTTGACAAAAAGATATGTGAAAATATATAATTATGTCATATCTATTTAGAGCTTCTTTCTCCAGAAATAGACATACACAAGTCATTCCTTAAAGAATATTACTGTTGCTGCATATAATGGTCTCTTGGTTCTGCTTCTTTTGTTCTTTATGATTTCATGTAGATCTTTCCATGTTCTTCCAAAATCAACCTGTTTGCCATTTTTATGACACATAATATTCCATAATAATCACGTACCAGAAGTTTAGTCATTCCCCAAATGATGGACGTCCCTTCAATTTCTAGAGCTTTGTCACCTCAAAAAGAAATGCTATAAATATTTCAGAATATATAGTTTCTTTTCCTTTTTCCTTGATCACCTTAGGAAATAAATAAGAGCAGTATTGCTGGGTCAAAAGGTATACCCAGTTTTATAACTCTTTGAGTGTAATTCCAGATTATTCTCCAAAATGATTAGTTCAGTTTGAAGTTCTACCAAAAATGCATTAGTGTTTCCATTTTCCCATATCCTCTTCAATATCTGTCATTTTGTCCTTTTATCATTTTAGCCAGTCTGATAGGTGTGAGATGTATTTGTCTAATCAATAATGATTGAGAACATTTTTTTCATATAGTTATAGATGGCTTTTATTTCTTCATTCCCAAACTGTTTACATATTTTGACCATTTGTCAATAGGGGAATGGCTCATATTTTTAAATATTTGACAAAGTTCTTTCTTTTTATATTTTAGATATAAAATATCTTTCTAAGAAACTGCCTATAAAAAGCAGGATCTAGGGAGGTAGTGGTTAGAGGAAAATTAGATTTCTGAGGAGGAATAAGACATAATGAGAGGCAAAGAAGGAAAAACAATGAAGAAAATAGAATAGAGGGAAATACACAATGAATAATTATAAATTTAAATGCAAATAAGATCACTTCATCTATAAAACAGAAACCAATAGCAGAATGGATTAAAAATTGAGCCTCCATTTAAAGAAGTCTCCTGGGTTAGCCATCTCTTCATTTCCTATCAGCTATAGTACTTAACTCTATCATGCCCCTACGCCAGGGCACCTCTCCTTCTCCTTCTCCCTCTTTATCACTTTCCTTTTGTTTACTGCTTCCCCCATTGGATTTTAAGTTTCTTGAGGGCAGGGGCTATCTTTCTTTTTTGGATATATCTCCAGTGCTTAGCACAGTGCCTGGCACATTGTAGGTACTTATTAAATGTTTCCTGAATAGGGGTAGCTAGGTGGCTCAGTGGGTAGAGAGCCAGGTCTGGAGATGGAGGTCTCAGGTTCAAGTCTGACCTCAGTCATTCTAGCTGTGTGACCCTGGACATTTAGCACTAATTGCTCAGCGGGTACCACTTTTATGCTTCAGAATCAGTGGTTAGTATTCTAAGACAGAAAGTAAAGGTTTAAAAAAATGTTTATTGACTTAGTCTCTTCTTTTTTTAAAAAAATCTGTCAATACTAAGTCTCAGTTCCAAGGCAGAATAAAAGGAAGGGCTAGGCAGTTGGGTTAAGTGACTTGCCCAAGGTCACACATCTATGAAATGTTTAAGGCCAGATTTGAACCCAAGTCCTCCAATCTCCAGGCCTAGTGAGTGCTCTATCCACTGAGTCACCTAGATGCCCCCTCCACTTCCTTTTCTTATTCTGTCTCTATTAATTCATATTGAGATCGCATTAGTTTTCCTAACCACTAATGGAGACTACAGCTTCATATTGAGCCTGAAATTCCCTATAACCTTGAGATCTTTTTAATAAGTTGATTCTTTGAATCTAAGTGTGATACTCAAAATTATTCCCAATAAATTTCATCCTATTCTATTTAGGCTAATTTTCTAGCTTGTCAAGAACTTCCTGAACCTTGATGGTCATTCAGGGTGCTATGCATGTCATCCTGCCTTTGTCCAAGGCCCTGAGAAAAATAATGCTCAGCCCAGGATGATCCCTGCAGCATCGTCCTGGAGATTTCTTCTGAACTGACACTGAACCTTTAGGAATATCCTTTGAATCTGACCATTCAATTAGTTCTGAATTTACTGAATTGTATCATCTAGCACACATCTCTCCTACTTGTGTGAATGATGAGCGTGAGAGATTTTGACAAATGTTTCACTAAGATCTACATATATATTTATCTGATCTATCAGTTGAATAAAATATGAGAGCGAGAGACAGAGACAGACAGAGTGAGACATAGAGGGAAGAAGGAATGAGGAGGGAGAGAGACAGAGAAACAGAGATGAGGTTAATCTGGAATAATTCCTTGACGAAGCCATGTGAACCCTTTCTGGGTACATCTTATGTTCTCAAGGTTTGCAATGACCATTCTTTAAGTATTACATTCTAGGATTAGACCAGTGATTGCTCTCAGTGGTCTCTTCCCTTTTGGGGAAAAGCAGCATGTTTTCCCCCTTCACTCTTCTTTTACCTCTCCTTTTCTCTCCCCCTTCTCAAATATCACTGACAGTGGCTCAGCAATGAAATTTTCCAGTTCCTTCAGTATCCTATGATGTAGTTTATCTGGGCTAGTGCCTTGATCTCACTGAAGGCAGCTCTCTTCTGATCTTACTGATCTTGGGTATCAACCCTCTATTTTTATCCTGCCCTTTGTACCCAAAAGATTGTTTTCCTTGGCAGAGAAAATAGAGCTGAATCACTCCATCTTCTCTCTGCTGTAAGTTATTGTCACATCTGTCTTGAACAGTTGCCCCATCTCTTCTTTGCTCTTTTTCTTTCCTCAGTATAACTAAAGTAAAATCTAGCTTTTTTGGGACCCTTCATTTTCATCACCTACCTCAGCTTATTCTGGATACTCAACACTATTTTATGGGATCATAGAATACTTTTCTAGTCATCTTTTGCTGTCTGCCCTTACTGCCATCTTCATTACACATTCAAAGTTATGATTATGTAAAAGATGGTTATTGACTCCAGCCCAATGGAAATATATATGCGAGTATGAATAATGGAGCTCCTTCATGAGGATTCACTATTTACAGCAATCAGAACTTTAGCTGTATATGGATTTAAACAGCCTTACCTTTCATCTTAGAATCAATACTGTGTCAAAATTCCAAGACAGAAGAACAGTAAGGGCTAGGCAATGGGGGGTAAGTGACTTACCTAGGGTCATATAGCTAAGAAATGTTTGAGGTCAAATTTGAATCCAGGACCTCTCTTCTCAAGTCCTGGTTCTCTATCCACTGAGCTATCTAGTTGCCCCATATATCTGGATTTTTAAAATTGAACTTTGTTGTTGAATTTCCTCATCAATTTCTTCCTCACTGGCATGATTTATTTTGTGTCTTTAGTTTATTCTTATGAGTTTCTAGTCCTTCTTGGACTGACTTTTAGGAGAAATAGGGAATTATAGGTACATGTCAGCTAAAACACAAGTATGGACTTAGACTGGGTTTTTGCCCTTGGTTGCCTCTTCTATTTCTTTGCTGAGTATATGTGATTAAATAGTAACCCTGAGATGAATGTGCCAATGGCTCTGCTTAGTGGCCAATAGGAGAATTGTTTCATCATTCCAAGGCTTTCAATACTGAGCTATTTTCTTTTCTTTTTCCAAATTTTCTTTTTTCAATTAACATTCTTTTGTTTTTTTTCTTCCTCCTATTCTACTTCCTCCTCCCAAAGAAAAAAACAAAAAATAAAATCTTTATAACAAACATCCACAGTGAAGCAAAATAAACTGGCTGCATTGGCTCTCATTTTGCATCTTGTATTCACGGCATCTTTGTCCAGAGATGGATAACCATGCTTTACCATTGATTCTCTGGAATCATGATTGGCTTTTTTTCTTTTTTTTCTTTAGTCAATTTAGAACATTATTCCTTGGTTACAAGGATCATATTCTTTCCCTCCCTCCCCTTTCGTAACCCTTCCTGTAGCCGACATGCAATTCCACTGGGTATTACATGTGTCCTTGATCAGAAGCTATTTCCATGTTGTTGATGTTTGCTCTAGGATGTTCATTTAGAGTCTACATCCCCAATCATGTTCCCTCGACCCATGTATTCAGGCAGTTGTTTTTCTTCTGTGTTTCTACTCCCACAGTTCTTCCTCTGGATGTGAATATTGTTCTTTCTCATAGGTCCCTCTGGGTTGTTCATGATCTCTACATTGCCACTAATGGAGAAGTCCATCACCTTCGATTGTACCACAGTGTATGAGTCTCTGTGTACGATGTTCTCCTGGTTCTGCTCCTCTCACTCTGCATCAATTCCAGGGGGTCGTTCCAGTTCCCATGGAATTCCTCCACTTTATTATTCCTTTGAGCACAATAATATTCCATCACCAACAAATACCACAATTTGTTCAGCCATTCTCCAATTGATGGGCATCCCCTCATTTTCCAATTTTTTTGTCACCACAAAGAGCACAGCTATGAATATTCTTGTACATGTCTTTTCATGACTGGCTTTTGCATAGGTGAGTTCTTCAATTTTTCAAAGTTGCTTTTCTTTTCAATGATGTTGTTATTGTATAAATTATTTTCCTGGTTCTACTCATTTCATTCTGCAACAGTTTGTACAACTCTTCCCAAGTTTCTCTCAAATCATCGCTTCTGTCATTTGTTATGGAATGATAATGTTTCATTTGTTTTGACATTCTTCCATTGATGGGCATCCTTTCAGTTTCCAGTAATTTTTCATCACAAAAATTGCTGCTGGAAATGTTTTTGTACATATAGGTCTCTTCCTTCCTTCCTTCCTTCCTTCCTTCCTTCCTTCCTTCCTTCCTTCCTTCCTTCCTTCCTTCCTTCCTTCCTTCCTTCCTTCCTTCCTTCCTTCCTTCCTTCCTTCCTTCCTTCCTTCCTTCCTTCCTTCCTTCCTTCCTTCCTTCCTTCCTTCCTTCCTTCCTTCCTTCCTTCCTTCCTTCCTTCCTTCCTTTCTCTCTTTCTCTCTCTTTCTCTCTTTCTCTCTCTCTCTCTTTCTTTCTTTCTCTCTTTCTCTCTCTTTCTTTCTTTCCTTCTCTCTTTCTTTCTCTCTTTCTCTCTTTCCTTTGTTGCATAGACCTAGTAGTTGTATTTCTAGGTCAAAGGGCATGTAAAGTTTAATGACTTTTAGGATATAGTTACAAAGTGCTTTCTTGAATGCCTGGGCCAATCAACACTGGCCTGGCCAGCGGTCAAGCACATTAAACTGTCAACAAATGTTTAATGTGCTTATTGTCCCACAAGTGAGCTGTTTTCTGGGAAGTGATCAGGGCACAGGTTTAGTACTCCAAAGGGAGTATACTGTAATCCAAGCAATGCTAGAGAAAGGTGAAATAATCATTGAAGCAAGTCAAGAATTATAAAGCAGTCTACTTTTGCCATAGATCCAATACAGATCTGTGAAATTGAAGTCTCCCATCAATACTATATCATGGCTCCATTCCTGGATTGTGATCTGTTTGCCACACATTGATTGCCTCTTCCTGTCCTGATTGTCTGTAGTCTATGCTAATGACAATAGAACTTCTATTTTTCCTTTGGTTACTCTTCATCTGAGGGCTTTCTCTTATGTTTATTCCCACAGATTAATAATAATAATAATAATAATAGCTAGCATTTATATCATGCTCAAAGATCTACAAACATCTTATTTTTTTTACAACACTACTGGGAAGTAAGTGCTATGATTTTCCCCATTTTACAGGTGTTTGTCTTAGTCAAACAGAGATTAGGTGACTTTTCTAAGGTCACACAACTGATAATGTGTCTGAGGTCAAATTTGAACTGAGGTCTTCTTGACTTTAACTCTAGCACTCTCTCCACTGTGTTACCCAGAATATATCTTAATAGACAATGATACTCATTCATCCACCCAGGCACATCCTTTTATCTGTCTTCTTTCTTTTTAATGTTATATTCATCTAGAGCCATATTCTGTTCATGGAACACACATGGCCAACCCCAGTGATATTTCAGAGGGCAAATCAATTTTCCTCCTTTGGTTAGGATCTCTGGTCTGTATCACTTGTTGCCCCATCCTTTGGGTACTTGTCTCTGGTGCTAAGAGGCCATTTCTTTCTTTCTTTTTTCTGGCTCTGTTCATGGATATTCTTTCTTGTGAGCCTCTGAGGAGCTCTACTGATGCCCACCTCTATAGAGTAGATTCCTTTACAGTATCTAGCTTGATGAATGGACATAGATGATCTCCTCTCCTCTTCCTTCATTCCTGATGCCTTTTATTCTCTCTACACTCAACCAGACAGGACTACATACCATTCTCCATTTATTTCCTTTCCTGCCTCCTTGGCTTTGTACAGGTGCTGTCTCTAAAGACTGGAATTTTTTCATTTTTTATTTCTATCGCACTCCGAGAGGACCACATATTGTGACCCTTGACATTTAGTAGCTTATAACCTAGTCGAGGCAGCTAGTGATGCATAGGAAAGATCCTGGAGTCAGGAAGACCTGAGTTCAACTCCAGTCTCAGATGCTGGTAAGTGTGACCCTGGGCAACTCATTTAATCCTCATCTGCCTCAGTTTCCTCAACTGTAAAATGAAGATAATAATAGCACCTTCCTCCTAGAGTTGTTGTGAGGCTCAAATGAGACCATATTTATAAAGAGTGCTTAGTTCAGTACCTGGCACACAGTGAATGTTATAGAAATGATTATCTATATAAATCCTTTCTCTTTTTTCCACGTCCGAGTCATTTTGTGGGATTGAAATGGCACCTAGGGCCCATCCATCTGTTTACAAAAAGGGCTCAGTGGAGATCTCTCTGGAGTCTTCTTTGAGAGAATAGTCCTCTAGATCAGTAGCTAAATCCCTCTCTCAGCAATTCCCCTTGGGACAGAGGCCAAACTAAAAGTCCTTCAGTCCTCCAAGCCTCTAAAAGCTTCCTCCAGTGGAATACCCTGAAAGTAAGGCTGGAATGGAGTTAGGGGTTGACCACTTGACCTGTTGTACTTGGAGTGGTCATTATTACTTAGGAGATAAAGCATAGAGCTCAGTCAATAGGAATAGGACCAGGTCTCTTAAAAGAAGTTGGAGTCCCCTTGGACATTATTGGCTATTTTCCCTGGAATCTCGACAGCAGGATCCTGAGGGCTGTTTCTTGCAGGGCAACTCTCCTTTCTGGTACCTTCTCCATCTTTCAGTTGGCCTACATTCTTTGTCTCCTCTCCCTCTCCTCTCCTTCTCCCATCCTATGGTTTAGTTCTTGTGTGTGTATTATCCTGGTAGATTGGAAAGAACACTGGATTTGAATTCGAGCTTTGCTACATTGTACCTATGTAAACTTGGACAAGTCACTTAACATTATTAAGCTAATTTTCTTATCTATAAAAACGAAGAGTTTGGATTTAATTATCCCAAAGGTCCCTTCCGGCTTATAACTTTTATTTTATTTAAAAATATTTTGTTTTGCTAAATATTTCCCAATTATTTGTGTTTTTATTTAAAAAATTTTTTTAAATTAAAAACCCTTACCTTCCATTTGGAGTTAATACTGTGTATTGGCTCCAAGGCAGAAGAGTGGTAAGGGCTAGGCAATGGGGGTCAAGTGACTTGCCCAGGGACACACAGCTGGGAAGTGTCTGAGGCCAGATTTGAACCTAGGACCTCCCATCTCTAGGCCTTTTATGTGTGTTTTTAAACAATCATTTTTTGAAATTTTGAATTTCAAATTCTCTCCCTCCTTTCTGCCCCCCTCCACTTTAGAAGACAAGCAATTTAATATCAATTATACATGCAAACACATTTCCACATTAGCCACGCAAAAGAAAAAATAAAACAAAAATGGAGAAAGTTAAAAAAAGCATGCTTCAATTTGCATTCAGATCTCTCTCTACAGGTGGATAGTGCTGGTTCATTTTCTTGATCAGAATAGTTGTTTTTCAGAGCTACGGAAAAAAAATTAGCTAAAGGTGGACTTTTCTTCCTTTCTTCCAGAAAGGGAAGGATAGATTCTTCCACGATCATGTTTATATATATTCCTTGGGATCAGCTTTGGGCAGAATTGTCCTTTTAGCCACTGTTCTTGCCTTCAACTTCCCCTCTCTCTTCTGTAAAATTGAGTTTTGAAGAAGACTTAGCCAAAGGCTCTAATGACTGCAAAGAACAGCTCATATGTATCCTGAGATAATAGTCTGGGCACATATGGGGTCCTTTCTCCATTCTTTTTTTTGGGGAATTTATAAAATTATTCATAAAATACAAATAGTGAGCTTCAGATGAGAGACCCTCTACTAATTGTCTAGAGGTGAGGATCTTTGATTTTTGTCAGAAGGAAACTTCCCAGCCAGTTGTATTCTTTGAATCTAAATAACCATGCCTTTTCCTGGATGTACTTTCTGAACTCAGACAAAGGATGCACAAAGGAATAAACATTTCTGCTTCATCCATAGATGTTTCTATGTCAAAGGAAATAGAATCATAATAAAGAAGCTATTAGAACATAATAAGAAATGACAGGAAGGAAGGAGAGTCAGAGGAGGAGAAATTGTGTTGATATTTCTTAGCTCTTGAGAGAAAGACTATTTGGTACATCCATCCTCCCAGAAGGGTCATTTCATTGTGATTGGAGTTGATTTCACAAATAGTAAGCATAGATAACCTGGCACAGCCTTTATTTTTCTCATGACCATGATCATGTTCCCTCCTGCTCCTTGGGAACCAGGAAGAGAAGATACAAATAAATACCTTTGCCACCGCTCGGTGAGCATCCTCATTTCCAATCCAAGAGCCTTCCTGCCCAGACACATTACATTTTCACACAGAATTGTGTTGTTCCATCCAGTTCAGTCCCGAGTCATATGACGTTCTCTCCATCTTTAACTGGACTAGAAAAAGGTACCAGCACTGTGCAAGTCCCAGATTTCTCAGCCAGGATCCAGGTTACTTCTTCCAAGGGCAAAGAATATATCCCAAAGAACTGTTCCCCTTGGCATTTATTATAAGGCCCCTTCTAGTTCTAGCACTCTATATTCCATGGTTCTACCCAGTTCTGACATTGTATGTTACAATGTTCCTTTAGGCTTAGACAATCTACAATGTAAGGTCCCTTAATATTTCTACATTCGGTTTTCTCAGATGTCATCTATTTTTGGTATTCCATGTTCTAAGGGTTCTCAAGTTCTAGATTTTAAGGTTCCTCTAAGCTCTAGCATTTTGTGTTCTAAACGTCCTTTCAGCTCTGATATTCTAGGTTCTCAGTTTTAGGATCCCATCCAGTACTTACAGTCTATGGTTTAGGTCCCTGTCCTCTCTGACAGATGTAAGGTTCTTTGATTGAGTCTGTCATCAGGAGGATAATTAACAAGTCTGCACTTGAGTAGCTTAATACCTCAGAACTTGTGACTGTGCCTTAGTTTCCTTTATTTGTCAAAACAAGCAGGGCAACTCCTCTCCTATTTTACCTTAAAGAATTATTTGGGGACACAATGAGAGCAAAGTACTCAGAGTTGAAAGGGTCTTCAGGTGTGCTGTTTTATCACCTTTTCCTTTTCCCCTTTCTCTGTATCTAGGGAGGGACTAAACTCTCCTTTGGGGCTTGACCCAAATGAGGAATGGCTAGGTCTGTTCAGTGAAGTTCTTTTTCTGTTCCTAGTCCCTGATCTATGAAAGCAAAGTGATTATTGGTGCTCTCCCCTCTCCTGCTGATCATTATGATACTTAGGGTTTTGGTTATATAAAATGTTAATGAATCAGGTGCTAAAAATAAAAGACATCCTTTCTCAGTCTTGGACTGATCCAGCACAATTAATGTGATCAGGCTAGGCTACCATGCCAACTTTTCCTCTGGGTAATTCTATTCCCAACCTGTATTTTCCCCTAAGAGCTCTCCTTTCCCCAAGAATAAAGGGAGAGATTGGGTGAAGTGCCTGCCTTTAAGGGAGGAACATTTTGAAGCCACAGTGTGTCCTCTCCTCTTCTCTCTGGGAGAGCTAGAGTCAAGCCAAGTCTTTTATTTACACAGCATCTCTTTCCTACAATCTGATCTCAGTTGGGGAGAGTGGCAACAAATAGAATTCCTGTCATCATTCCAACTGGGGAAACTAGAGCATGGCTGGCAGTGGATTAGTCATGGGACAAGGAGGGATGGAAACCTAGGATGACTCAATTCTTTCTTCCTGGATGAGGGAGGGAGAAGTGGAACATCTAACAGAACTCCAGGAGCTGGGATTTGAAGGATGAAGATAAGGAATGGAAAAAAGAAGACTCACCCTTTTTAGTTTTCCAATGTAAACCCCACTAGGTAACCTTAAACAATTCCATATAGGGAATAAGGGATCATCTCTAGAGACGTACATCAGCTGCCTGTTACTCCCTTGACTATCAGGCAGCAGCTAGAAATAGTGTTGTCTCTGTCATTTCCCAAGTCTGGTATTTGAGGCAGGGGTACAAAAAGACTTGTTCTTGACTCAGGTTTTATGTCTGTAGCAACTCTGGTGGCTGGTCTTTTAAAATAGGAGAGGCAGTATGGTACAGTGGAAAGAGTGTGGAATTTGGAGTCAGAGAACCTGGATTCAAATTCTGCCCCACTCCTCCTTACAACTTCTTTGATCTGGAATAAATTTCTTTGCCTCTATGGGCTTCCAATTCCTTTATTTCAATTCCCTATTAAATGAGGGAGATTTCAACTTATGATCCTTTATCTTCCTTTCCTATTTCTAGTGTATGCTGCTACTATTCATAGCTACCCAGGAGAGTATTTTGCAGATAGCCAAAGTTCACAGAATTATGGATCAAAAGAATCTTGAAAAAAAGCCTACTTAAGGCATGGTGGCTGGGATTTTGGCCCAAGGAACTAAATTTAGAGGGCACTGAATGTACTTGCACTCTTTTAGTAGCAATGAACAAAAATGGTACAATGGAAAGAACATTAGCTCTGTAGTCCAGAGGTCCAGGTTCTAGAAACCATGTCTAGTGTTTTACTACCTATATAATCTCAGAAAAATCATTTAGCTTTAGGGGTAGCTGAGTGAGTGGCTTAGAGGATAGAGAGCCAGGACTAGAGACAGGAGGTCCTCAGTTCACATCTGGCCTCAGATACTTCCCCGCTGTGTGACCCTGGGCAAGTCACTTACCTCCCATTGTCTAGCCCTTACCACTCTTCTGCCTTGGAACCAACATACACTATTGATTCCAAGATGGAAGGTAAGGTTTTTTTTTTTTAATCATTTAGTCTCTTTGGGCTTCACTTCCTCATCTATAAAATGAATGGTTGGATTAGATGACCTCTCTGATATGATGATCCTTTTATCTCATGGACAAGCTTAACTCATGATGGTTGAGAATCATTAACTCATGTAATGTTACAATATGGTCCTTCACCTCTCACCTCCTGGCTCCATCCTAGGTAAGTTCCTCTTGGCCCTGTAGTGGCCTTCCTAGAAGCAGACTCAGCTGGTCTCCAGGTTTCCTCCATTTACAACTTGGGCCCTGGCTTAAAAAAAAAAAGATTAGAGAGTGTGTATTGCACCAGTCTCAAGGATTGCTAGGTATGCCTTCATTGTCTTGAGGTGGTGACTTGCCTAACCTTACCTAATGAACAGATTGTGCGAGTGGGAATCCTCTATGGTTTTCTGATAATCAGGTCAGCCCATGATTTTGACACTTCTTCTGTATGAGTTTGCAGCCAGCAGAGGAGTTACTGCTCAGAAGGAGAAAGAGAGAGAGAGAGAGAGAGAGAGAGAGAGAGAGAGAGAGAGAGAGAGAGAGAGAGAGAGAGAGAGAGAGAGAGAGAGAGAGAGAGAGAGAGAGAGAGAGAGAGAGAGAGAGAGAGAGAGAGAGAGAGAGAGAGAGAGAGAGAGAGAGAGAGAGAGAGAGAGAGAGAGAGAGAGAGAGGGAGGGAGAGGGAGAGAGAGACAGAGACAGAGAGAGAGAGACAGAGAGACAGAGAGACAGAGAGAGAGAGAGAGAGAGAGAGACAGAGAGACAGAGAGACAGAGACAGAGACAGAGACAGAGACAGACAGAGAGACAGAGAGAAAGACAGAGAGAGACACAGAGGCAGAGACAGAGAGAGAAGGAGAGAACAATGAATGAAGCTGGAACAAGGAGAAAATCAAAAAGGAAGTTGGAACTTAGGTGAGGAAGATTATCTGGCTCATATGCAGACTATAAAGTGGCCCCATCCCATTTTTGTTCTTTGCCATCTGTTCCAATATATTGGCCAAAGTCTTGTTAATGCCAGAGTTGGAGTCCTTCTAACCTAACCAGATATCCTTTCTAGATCTCTGTGCTCTGTAGCATAGTAAAAAAGAATGCTGAATTTGGGGTCTGAAGACTTGAGCTCAAATCTTGTGTTCTATCTCACTACCTGAATGACTTTGCTCAAGTCCATCAAGTCAGTCAACAAGAATTCAAGGGCCTATTGTAAATCAGGTACTGTGCTGGGCTCTAGAGGTAGTCACACAAAAGAGAGACAGGGAATCTTCTGGGCTTCAGTTTCCTGATCTGTAAAAAATGACAATTGGACTAGATATCTAAGGTCTTTCTAGGTTTAGATTGAAGATATTATGAACTTTTCTAAAGGTCTCCAAGTTATTTACATGAGTCTCTGATTAGCAAGCTGTCTTCTTGAGTTTTATTAACTGTAAAATGAGGATGATGATTCTTGTTAATATGAAGGCTAATGTGAATCTTAAAGTCTTAGAGAAATATGGGCTGTTATTATTCAGGAAATATAAAATTCTAGTGACTTGAGAATCTTATTATTTGTAGGTTTAGTGTTCAAATGCTCATTAAATTTTTTTTTATTGATTAAGGAAATTTTTCTATGGTTCCATGATTCATATTCTTTCCTTCCCCTCCTCCCACCCCCTCCCCTAGCCAAAGCACAATTCCACTGGGTTTTACATGTGTCACTGATCAAGACCTAGTTCCATATTGTTGATATTTGCACTAGGAGGATCCTTTAGAGTCTACATCCCCAATCATATCCCTGTTGACTCATGTGATCAAGCAGTTGTTTTTCTTCTAGCGTTCTTACTCATAGGTCCCTCAGGATTGTCCTGGATCATTGTCAAATGCTCATTTTTGTGTTCTATAATATGTTTAGAATACTTATATTAAGCAATTGGAGGGATTTTGATATGAAGAAAGATATAGGTACAAATCACAGTAATGCAGCTTATTATCTGTATGACCTTAGGCAAGTCACTTACTCTCTCTGAGTCTCAATCAGGGTCTGGACTCTGTGATCTTGAGCCTTAGGATTTAGAGCTGAACTAGATCTAAGAGATCATGACATCCAACCTCCTCATTTTGGGACCTCCTCATTCCTTTAGGATCAATTCAAAGATGACTTAGACCTTAGTCATATAATTGATTGACTGCTTCAGTATTTTCTTAGAGCAGTTTTTTTCTGGTTGTGTATCATTAAAAAAACTGAAAGATGTTCAATTAACAGGGTAAAGACCAATAAAATCAAAGGAAATATCGAAGTTGAATTCTATTACTGCTGTAACTGGGTGCTACAAAAAAAAAAAGGTTGTGGAGGCCACGTTGCCCCACTGATCTGTTTTCTTGGTGAGAATGAAGTGTGGTACACAGCTATGAAGAATATAAGCTGAGTTACCAATAATATTCACAAATCTGCTCTTTCTGCCTGGTGTCTCAGTCTGGTTAAGTAACAACTTCTGTGCTGGTGAATGGAATGGTGCTATTTAGTTGTGGGAAATTTTCAATTTATTAATAAAAAAATAACAACAAATCTCTAGCTTTTTCAGATCTAGGGAAACAAAGTCAAAGGGTGGTAGAATCATTAGCCCATGGGCAGTCTCAAAGGTCCTTTCCAGACTAGAATCCTCTGACTTGGAGAGACAGGATGTTCTTCCAGGGGTTCTTAGCTTTTTTTTCATCATGGACCTCTTTGATTATCTCATGAAATATACAGACACTGTCTTAGAACAATATTTTTTAATTAAAAAATAAAAGGATGACAAAGGAAACCAATGATATTGAAATACAGTTAGAAACCTATTAAAACAAACAAATTACTGGATGCAGATAAAGAGCCCCTACTATAGGTGAAAGAAAACATTGACTTTTGAATCAGAAGACAGATTTGAGATTTGTTTCTGCTACTGGGCATCTCTGTGTTTTCTCATAATTTAATCAGTCAATAATGTCTATTAAGCACCTACTATGTGCCCATCACTATGCTAAGCTAAAGAAATATACAAGATAGTCCTTTCTCTGAAGAAGCTTACAGTCTAATAGGATAGATGACATGGAAACAATTATGTTCAAAGAAGATAAAGGTAGGATAAACTGGAGATAATCAAAAGAGGAGAAGACACTAATGCTAAGGGGGAATCAGGAAAAGTGTCTTGTAGAAGAAAGGACATTAGTCAGCACTTGAAGGAAGCATGGGAAAGCCAGGGGGCAGAAATGTGGAGGTCGAGTATTCAAGACATGGAGGACAGTCATTGAAAGGGCTTGGAATCAGAAGATGAAGAGTCTTGTTCAGGGAGGAAGCAACAAAGAGGCCGGTGCTGCTGGATCACAGAGTATGTGCATGTGTGGGAGAAGGTTTAGGCAAAGTATTTTGTAAACCTCACAGATCTAGGGACAAAGCATCTTTGTTGGAAAGTCAACAGCAGAAGAGGCAACACATAAAACCTTGCTCTTGGTGATGGCTGGGGAATCTCAGGCATTCATGTGCTCTCTTGGGGTATCCGTTTTCAAATTTTATATTTGTTTAAAAATTAAAATTGATCTGTGGGATTACAAAGAGCTTTCACATATGGATTACATTTGATCTGTACCCCTGTGATATGATGGGGGCAAGTACAACCCCCTGCAGAAGATGAAAGTTGAGTTTCAGAGAGATGATGTGACCCATTGGAGTCATTTAGCTAGTTAGTGGTTGAGCTGGGCTTTGTGACTCACAGAATTTTACATCTGGGGCTCATGTTTCTCCTAAATGAGACTAGTTGTCTCGTTCCAGGGTCTCTAATTCTCCTCTCTGGTTAGTTCTCTCAGGTACCACTGAGTAAATGGCTGGGAAGAATCACACCATCTTGACTGAGTTTTTCTTTATCACATTCACTGAACATCCAGAACTGGGGCTTCCTCTCTTCCTGTTTTTCCTTGGTCTCTATGTCATCACCTTGCTGGGAAATTCAGGGATGGTCATTCTGATATGCACAGACTCCCGACTCAGCACCCCCATGTACTTCTTCTTGAGCCACCTTGCTTCTGTGGACATCTGCTACTCCTCAGTCACCACCCCTCAAGTGTTGGCCATACTGCATGGGCAGGGGCTGGTTGTCTCCTATGAACGCTGTGCTGCCCAATTCTTCTTCTTCACCTTCTTAAGTGCCATTGACTGTTACCTCTTGGCTGCCATGGCTTATGACCGCTATGTGGCTGTGTGCCAGCCTCTTCTATATGTGACTATCATGACCAAGAAGACCTGTGTGGCCCTGGTGACTGCAGCTTATGCCGCTGGCCTGTCTGCAGCTGTAATACGCACTACAGCTGCCTTCACTCTCTCCTTCTGTGATGACAACCAGATTGATTTTGTCTTTTGTGACCTCCCACCCCTCCTGAAGCTTACCTGTGGGGACAGCTACACCCAGGAGATGGTCATCATTGTGTTTGCCATTTTTGTGATCCCTCTCTGTATGGTGGTCATCCTGGTATCCTACTTGTTTATCATTGGGGCCATTTTGAGCATCCCTTCAGTAGGGGGCAGAGTCAAGACCTTCTCCACCTGTGCCTCCCATCTTGTGGCAGTTTCCCTTTTCTTTGGCACGCTCATCTTCATGTACCTGCGGTGGAATGAAGGGAATTCTCTGCAGGAGGAACGAATTGTGTCTGTGATGTACACAATGGTCATCCCTATGCTGAACCCCCTTATCTACAGCTTGAGGAACAAGGAGGTGAAGGAGGCAATCAGAAAAGTCCTGAGGAGAACAAAGGTTTTCAGAAGTGACATAGGGTGAAAGAAACTTCATTGCTGAGCCTGTAGTACTCATAGTTCTGTAACTAGTTGAAAGTGCTACTAGAGCAAATTCAGTTGAGCTGGGCATGGGATGGCAAGGCTGTTACTCCAAGGGAAGTCAATATGGACATAGGTGCCAGGAGTGATAACTTGTCCTCCCACAAGTGTAGTGTGTGTGTGTGTGTGAGAGAGAGAGAGAGAGAGAGAGAGAGAGAAAGAGAGAGAGAGAGAGAGAGAGAGTTCTAAAGAGGGGTGCCACATGACATGAGACCTCAGGAGAGGCAGCATTTACCCCTTGAATCTCAGAAAGACTGTAAGTTGAGGCACAAAAGGAAAGGCATTGTCCAGGAGAAGCATGAAATCATGCATTGCTGGGGCAGAATTGTTCTCTCGCCTTTGGAAGATGTGATATTCTCCCCAGGATATTGGCATCCTATGAAAAGTCCCATTCACCTCATGTTAGTTTGATGAACCAAACACACAAAAAACATTTATTAGTCACCTAGAATGTGTCAAATTCTGCACTGGCATTGGGAATAAAAAGACCAAAGTGTCATATCAGAGAGCTTACATCATGATTTTGGGTGCCATGTCATCCATTATAACTCAGTTTAGTGGTACCTGAAGATTTTACAGGTACAGGTGCATGAGTAGACCATATGGTTAGGGGAAAGAATACTTGATCAAAGGTCAAAAGACCTAGGTTTGAATGTTGACTCTGACACTCAACCCATGTAAATTCTAAGCAAGTGTACTCTTCTTAGGTGTATTAGGTGGTTCTTCCTTTGTAAACTGGGGCTCATCATACCTGTTCACTTATTCTGTGAGATTATTTGGAGGAATTCAGTCCTTGAGGATCCAAGATGTTTCATTTCTTTACATTTCTGGTGCCTAACCCAGAGTCTGTCCCATAGTAGATGTCCAATAGACGTATGCGGATTTGGATTGAATCCAACAGCTGTGAAATTGGAATGGGACTAGCAGTACTGGCAGGAAAAGTTCCTTTGTCTTTTTGACACTCAGTTTCTTCATCAGTCAAGTGGAAGTGGATGAAATGTGCACTGTCTACTTCATAGGATTTTGTTTCGAGGTACAAATAAAGAGTATCCTTATTTACCCAAAGTTTTATACCTCAGTTTGTCATACATTCCCCTTTCTATTGACTTTGTTGCTTTTGAATACCTCAGGCTAACCTGGATTGGCTTCTAGTGATTTTTTTTTTGCTTATAGTACCATTTTGTTTATTTTTAGTTTTTATTAATTTAATTTTTTCCATATTGTTCACTTTTATAAGTGAGTAATCATATAAATCCAAAACTCCAAAACACAAACCAAAATGAACAACTGAAAAATCATATTTCCATCTGCATTCTGACTCCCATAGTTCTTTCTCTGGAGGTGATAGCATTCTTTATCAAAAGCCCCTCAGAATTGCTCTGGATCTTTGTATTGGTGAGAGTAGCATCTACTACAGTTGATAATTCCCAACATTGCTGTTTCTGTGTACAGTGTTTTCCTGGTTCTGCTTATTTCACTCTGCATCAGTTCATGAAAGTCTTTTCAGCTCTTTTTGAAATCATCCTGTTCATCTTTCCTTACAGCATAATTGTATTCTGTTACCATTTAAAATTTGATTTATTTTATTTTTCCCATATTGTTCATATTTATAAACAATCACTTTATGTTTAGTTACCAATCATTTTTGTATATAACAATATATGTAACATAACAATCATAGAACACATATGATTTGTTATAAATATGTAATAAATTACAATAAACATACTTATCCAAGAGAAACAAATTTTCACATTACATATGTCCAAAAATCCATGTTTCTCTCCTTTTTTCTCCTTCTCTTCTACCCATCAACCCTCTCCAGGAAAGCAGGTAATATGATATAGGATGCACATATATGATCACATAATACATGTTTCAATGTTTATCATGTTTTGAAACAAGAAATATTTCTTACGCTACAGAAAAATTCATGGAGGAAATACAATGAAGAATGGCATGTTTCAATCTGCATTCAGACTCCATCTGTTCCTTCTATGGTGGTGGATATTATTTTTCATCATGAGTTCATTGGAGTTGTATGGCCTTGTTCATAATAGTGAAATCATTTACAGTGGATCATCATACATTATTTGTTACTATGTATAACATTCTCCTGGTTCTGCTCATTTCATTTCATATCAGTCTTTCCATTTTTATGTTTATTTTTAATATTCTTTTTGTTACTTAGAAGTGAAACTCCAAATTGTGGAGATAGAATTTCATCAGGTAGGTTTTATTGACTGCCCACCCTGTGCACAGCAATCAGATACCCATGGTGTGCTAGCAAGTGTGCTGAACTCGGAATTGGAGGAACTCTGCATCCTGTCCCTAACACTTACTAGGGGAGTGACCGTGGTCAAGTCACTCAATGTTAATGCCCCCTGGGAGGGGCTGGACTGGGACCAGGGCTCCACAGGGAAGGAATGGTGAAAATAGTAAGAGGGAATGCAAAGGGAGAAGTAAGATGGACCTCACCTGAAGACAAGGGTGAGGGAAAAGATAAGAATCACAGTCACAATCACAGAATGGGATCAGGAGGGTCCCAATGCTGGTGGCAAAGGGTTCGAGTTTATTATGAACTTGGTAGGTTCTTTTAAAGGTAAAAACCACAGGAATGATAAACAATTACCCGTGAGAAAGGTCCTTGGGAAAGTGTAACAAAAATGTAGATAGTGCAGCTGGTAGGATAGTGGTTGGGGCAAGATAATGGTTCTAGAAATCATCTGGTGTTCATAGAACAGTCAGCAATCTTGTTATGGGAAACTAAAAGAAGGTGGAGGCGAGGGGACACTAGGACCCATTCTCAGACAGACCCTGAGAATTTGACCTCTGAAGAGGGCTCTCTCAGATCTTTAAGATAGACCCAGAGATATCAACCTATGACAACTCAAACTCTCCAAGCTAGAGTTTTTTATTTTCTCTGTAAAGTAGAGCTAATAATCCCTGCAAACTCCTTACCTTACAGATTTGGGAGTTTTGTTTATTTTTTTTCTGAGAAAACTGCTTTACAAGATTTTGAAATGTGAACTATGATGATGCTAATGATGATGGAGGACCTCAAATTGCTATTCTGGGAATCTCCTTGGGTTTGGATTCAAAATGCTTCAGTATAATGCTGGGCTGAGCCCTCATCCAATGAATCTCCCCCTGTAGACCACTAGAATTGATTATGTGGCCACATAGCTTATTGAGAATGAAAACAATTTTCTAAGTAAGAAAAGCATTCTGACAGCAAGAAGGCATTGCATGACAAATAGTATAATAGGTATAAGAAAAATGCCTATCCCAAGCTACCTCTTTCCATGATTCTGACTCTTAGTTGACTGCTGCTGCAAGTCCAGGGTTTCATGTTAAGTGGTTATATTAAAATTATTTTCAAGTCTCCAAGGACAGGGGTAGTCCAAACATGGTTATGTAATATAATAACCAAATATGGCTAATCAAGACATTCTGCATCCACACTTATATCATCTCTTTTTTTCAAACCCTCACCTTCCATCTTAGAACCAATATTGTGTATTGGTTCCAAGGCAGAAGAGTGGTAAGGGCTAGGCAATGGAGGTGAAGTGACTTGCCCAGGGTCACATAGCTGGGAAGTATCTGAGGCCAGATTTGAACCTAGGACCTCCTGTCTCCTAGAGATAGGCAATTAGGGTTAAGTGACTTTCTCAGGGTCACACAGCCAGGAAGAGGGTGAGGTCAGATTTGAACCTAGGACCTCCCATCTCTAGGCCTGGCTCTCAATCCACTGAGATACCCAGTTGTCTTCTTACACCATCTCTGGTACCTAGACAGGTACATTCCCTATAGTCCTATGGCCAAAGGGTCCTATACAAAAGGTGAGGTCTCAAGCAATATCCCATTGCATTATTTAATCAGATATGATATCAGCAGCAATGGTCAAAACATTACTACCCCATGATTCTACAGTAGCCCTCAAGTCTTTCAGAAACAGTAAAAAAAAATTGATTATTACATCACTCTGGGCATGATGGAATACGGCTCCCAGAAAGTCCCTGGCTATGACCTCAATCAGTCTTTCTTCCCACTTCTGTTGTCTTCTTCCTTCTCTGATTCATAATGAACTTTGTTATGTTTTTTTCAAAATCAGTAAAAAAATTTTTTTGGATGTTCAATGGGTATGGCACTAAATAGATAAATGAGTTTCAGTAGAATGGTCATTTTTATTGTATTGGCTTATCCTACCCATGAGCAGTTAATGTTCTTCCAATTGTTCAAGTCTAGTTTTAGTTGTGTGGAAAGTGTTTTGTAGTTGTGTTCATATAGATCCTGTGTTTGTCTCGGGAGATAGATTCCTAAGTATTTTATTTTGTCTAGGGTAATTTTGAATGGGATTTCTCTTTCTAGTTTTTGCTGCTGAGCTGTGTTGGAATTATATAGAAATGCTGATGACTTATGTGGGTTTATTTTGTATCCTGCAACTTTGCTAAAGTTGTTGATTATTTCGATGAGCTTTTTGGTTGAATCTCTAGGATTCTTTAAGTAGACCATCATGTCATCTGCAAAGAGCGATAATTTGGTCTCCTCCTTGCCTATTTTGATGCCTTCAATTTCTTTTTCTTCTCTAATTGCTACTGCTAGTGTTTCTAATACAATGTCAAATAATAGAGGTGATAATGGGCATCCTTGTTTCACTCCTGATCTTAATGGGAATGGATTTAGTTTATCCCCATTGCAGATGATATTAGCTGATGGTTTTAGATATATACTGTTTATTATTATTTTTAGGAATGTCCCTTCTATTCCTATGCTTTCTGGTGTTTTTAGTAGGAATGGGTGTTGTATTTCATCAAAGGCTTTTTCTGTGTCTATTGAGATAATCATGTGGTTCTTGTTGGTTTGCTTGTTGATGTGGTCAATTATGTGGATAGTTTTCCTAATATTGAACCAGCCCTGCATCCCTGGTATAAATCCTACTTGATCATGGTGGATGACCCTTCTGATCACTTTCTGGAGTCTTTTTGCTAGTATCCTATTTAAGATTTTTGTGGCTATATTCATTAGGGAGATTGGTCTATAATTTTCTTTCTCTGTTTTTGGCCTGCCTGGCTTTGGAATCAGTACCATGTTTGTGTCATAAAAGGAGTTTGGTAGAACTCCCTCTTTGCTTATTATGTCAAATAGTTTGTATAGTATTGGGATTAGCTGTTCTTTGAATGTTTGATAGAATTCACTGGTGAATCCGTCAGGCCCTGGGGATTTTTTCTTAGGAAGTTCTTTGATGGCCTGTTGGATTTCTTTTTCTGATATGGGATTATTTAAGAAATCTATTTCTTCTTCTGTTAGTCTAGGCAATTTATATTTTTGTAAATATTCATCCATATCACCTAGGTTGGTATATTTATTGCCATATAGTTGGGCAAAGTAGTTTTTAATGATTGCCTTAATTTCCTCTTCATTGGAGGTGAGATCCCCCTTTTCATCCTTGATGCTGTTAATTTGCCTTTCTTCTTTCCTTTTTTAAATTAGATTGACCAGTACTTTGTCTATTTTGTCTGTTTTTTCAAAGTACCAACTTCTAGTCTTGTTTATTAGCTCAATAGTTCTGTCACTTTGATTTTATTAATTTCTCCCTTAATTTTTAGGATCTCTAGTTTGGTTTTCTTCCGGGGGTTTTTAATTTGTTCATTCTCAAGTTTTTTGATTTTCATTTCCAATTCCTTGATCTCTGTCCTCCCTAATTTGTTAATATATGCACTCAGGGATATGAATTTTCCTCTAAGTACTTTGGAAGTACCTTGGCTGCATCCCATAAGGTTTGAAAGGATGTCTTGCCGTTGTCATTTTCCTCAATGAAATTATTAATTGTTTCTATGATTTCTTCTCTAACTAACTGATTTTGGAGTATCATATTATTTAATTTCCAATTAATTTTTGATTTGGCTCTCCATGTACCCTTACCAATCAATATTTTTATTGCCTTGTGATCTGAAAAGGCTGCATTTATTATTTCTGCTTTTCTGCATTTGAGTGCCATGTTTCTGTGACCTAGTGTATGATCTATTTTTGTGAATGTGCCATGTGGTGCTGAAAAGGTGTATTCCTTTTTGTCCCTATTTATTTTTCTCCATATGTCTGTTAACTCTAATTTTTCTAAGATTTCATTCACCTCTTTTACCTCTTTCTGGTTTATTTTTTGGTTTGATTTATCCAAATTTGATAGTGGTTGGTTCAAGTCTCCCACTAATATGGTTTTACTGTCTATTTCCTCCTTCAATTTTCCTAGTTTCTCTATTAAAATTTTGGATGCCATTCTATTTGGTGCATACATGTTGATTAGTGATATTTCCTCATTGTCTATACTCCCTTTTAGCAGAACATATTTACCTTCCCTGTCCCTTTTGATCAGGTCTATTTGTACTTTGGCTGTGTCAGATATCATGATTGCAACTCCTGCCTTCTTTCTATCAGTTGAGGCCCAAAAGGTCTTACTCCAACCTTTAATTCTAACCTTGTGAGTGTCAACCCGTCTCATATGTGTTTCTTGAAGACAACATATGGTAGGGTTTTGGGTTCTAATCCAATCTGCTATTTGTCTACGTTTTATGGGTGAGTTCATCCCATTCATGTTCAAAGTTATGATTGTCACTTGTGGATTCGCTGGCATTTTGATATCTTCCCCTAGTTCTGATCTTTCTTCTTTACCTATCTCCTTTTGAACCAGTGATTTACTTTAGGTCAGTCCCCCTAGTCCCCTCCCTTGAGATGCTTCCCTTTCTAGCCCCTCCCTTTTAATGCTCCCTTCCCCTCCCCCCTCTCCTTCCCTCCCTTTTTATACTCCCTTCCCCTCCCCCCTCTTCTTCCCTTCCTTTTTATACTCCCTCCACCCTCCCCCTCCTTAATTTTCCTTTCTTTCTTGCCCTAATGGATAAGATAGAATTCAGGATCCCACTGGATCGAGCTGTTCTTCCCTCTCAGATTTGATTTCACTGAGAGTAAGGTTTAAGTAATTCCACTTCACACTCTCTTCCTCTCCTTCTCATATGAGGATTCTTCCCCTCCCCTTCCCATGTGTATCTTTATATGGGAAAGATTATTCTATTAAGTCCCCCCCCCCCCCACAACTTTTTTTAAAGCATTGTAGGGGATGAGTCTCTTGCCTACTGGAAGTACAGGTAATAGAGTGGTAAGATCATTGGGCAAAGAGCATGACCTACTAGATCTATTATTAGTTATAAATTTTGCATGTACAACTAATACTAACAAACTGTTAATCAAATCAAAGAGGGGTAAATTCCTAGTCAAAGTCTCCCAATCTCTAGTCTTGGAGAAAGAAAGAGAAAAAAAAGTATATCCCACTGCTTTTTACTATGCATCTTAGTGTCAAATCTAGGTGTGGGATATGGATCAGATCTTTTTCAGTATTGATAAGATGAGAGGGATGTGTAAGATGATCTCTAAGGTTTCTTCTTTACCATGAAATCCAATGATGTAGGACAATTGACCCCATAAACCAATAATCAACCTTCCCAACTTCTTGTCTGTTTTACTGGTGACTCCAACAATATCCTAACTCTAGGACTCAGATTCGCAAAATACGTAACAAATAATATCTTGTTTGATCCCCACATCAATGTTGTAAGATAGATTCTTTTAGTATCTTTATTTTACAGATAAAGAAACTGAGGCAGAGAACGTTTAAGTGATTTGCCTAATGCCACACAACCAGTAATTTTCTGAGGCAGAATTTGAATTCAGGTCTTCCTGATTCTTGGGGCAATGCTTTATTTGCTGTGCCACATAGCTAGTTAGCTTAGAATTATCTTGGATTTTTCGTGGATAACTATAGTTCAAGTTCCCTGGACTATCTCCTGCTCAGATGGCAGGCATGACTTCCCTTTCCATGTTTGTTCCCTTTCCAACTTATACTTTCAGTTTGCTTCACATGTTTCTAGTTCATTCTTGACATCAAAACCTCAGGGTAGGGGCTAGAGAGTCAGGTTGTGCCCTAAAATTCATGCAAAATTGATGAAATGACCCTTTTGGCCCAGTCTTTGACATTAGGTGACTAAGAGGATTGCTCTGGTACTCTGTCAGCCTGGGGACAATTTCAAGGAATTAACATCTCAAATAAAAAACATTAAGTATTTACTCTGACATACAAGACTCTGGGGCCCAAAATTAAACAAATGGGACAAGCTCCTAAAGGAACTTTGTTCTACGGGGGCTTCCTTATGGATCCAGGGTAGATGAGGACAGAAAGGGCAGCTCTAGGCTGGATTTGTTACAGGGCCTCTTTTCTGGGCCAGAGATGTTTCCATGGTGTTCCCTCTGTGTTAGGGGCTGCCCTACAATATTGCTCCTGAGATTATTTTCGTTGACCATGAGTGATCAACTACTCAATTGCAGGGATGCCAATCATTTTGGATCTTTTCCTTGCAATTTCCTGTAATGGACTGAAAAATTTTATTTAATTAATTTAGAATATTTTTCCATGGTTAATTGATTCATATTCTTTCCTTCCTCTCCTCCCACCCCCTCCTGTAGTCAACGAGCAATTCTACTGTTTTTTAAACATGTCATTGATCAAGACCTATTTCTATTTTTTAATTGAAAAATTTTATTTAATTAATTAATTTAGAATATTTTTCCATGGTTAATTGATTCATATTCTTTCCTTCCTCTCCTCCCACCCCCTCCTGTAGTCAACGAGCAATTCTACTGTTTTTTTAACATGTCATTGATCAAGACCTATTTCTATTTTTTTAATTGAAAAATTTTATTTAATTAATTAATTTAGAATATTTTCCATGGTTAATTGATTCATATTCTTTCCTTCCTCTCCTCCCACCCCCTCCTGTAGTCAACGAGCAATTCTACTATTTTTTTTAACATGTCATTGATCAAGACCTATTTCTATTTTTTTAATTGAAAAATTTTATTTAATTAATTAATTTAGAATATTTTTCCATGGTTGCATGATTCATGTTCCAATTTCCTGTGATGGGCTATGAAATGGCCAACATTTTTCCATCATGGGGAATGAATGGGTTTTGGGAATGATGGGATATCTGTGAATGCAAATAATTTATTTAGAGATATCTTTCTCTAATTAAGAAAAAAATAGTATGATGTAAATATTGGCATCAGCTGTGAAATTTGCTTTCTGGAGGTTTCTTCTTTGATGCCCTTCCCTGTTTTGTCCTTTCAATGACTGAGAGCTCCCTGAATTTGCTATTCCTGGAGGAACATCTCTTCTTGGACTCCATGTTTTTGAAAAACACACATGTTAACCCATAGGGCTGTAGGGGGTAGCAGAGTCTTTTTTTCTTTTTTTAACTTTTTTTTTTCAAAGCAAGCTTAGTGATGGGTAAAGGGTACCACAGAGCCTGTGTATGACCTTCACACTACAGCTCACCCTCAGCTTCAGAGCCCTTTATAGTGAGAGCTGGGAAATGCTGCTCTTCTTGGCCTTCTCTAGAAGCACTTTTGGTGCTCATACAGGCAATTAGATGGCCCAGTGGATAGAGTGCTGGTCACGAAATGAGTAAGAATCATCTTTCCTGAATGCAAATTTGGCCTCAGATTTTAGCTATACAAATCTGGATCAATCTCTTAACCCTGTTTGACTCAGTTCCTTATTTGTCAAATGAGTTGGAGAAGGAAATGGTATCTTCGCCAAGAAAATCCACAAAATGGAGTCACTAAGAGTTGGACATGATCAGAATGAGTGAACAACAAATGGTACTTGTATAACATTTAGACCAGAGAATAGAGAGTTTGGTGGACTTTAGGACACAGAGTTTGAACACAGAATATCAGAGATGGGAGAGATCTTAGAACTCAGATCAGAACTTTAAAGTATAAGAGAACAAAGAAAGTCACAACTGGGAAAGATCTTAGAACAAAGAATGTTAGAATGAAGAACATGCAGTGATGGAGCCAGCTTGTATGACAGGGATGGTATAGTCCAGTCTCCCCAGTTTTCAATTGAACTTGAAAATTTAGCATCATTTTTGCTCCATCCCGCTCTTCCTCTCCTACATAAAATTAGTTGGAAAATTCTCTGACTTCTCCTTCAAGAAGCCTTTTGTCTCTGTCTCCTCTTTTGTACTACTGTAAACACCATCATCCAGGATATTCTTATCTTCAGTCTGGACTCTTGCAATAGTCTCCTAATAGGCCTCCTTGCCTTCAGCATCTTCCCTTTTTAGTCTATCCTTTACATTTCTTTCCTAGTAATGTTCTTAATGAGTAGCCCCTAACAGCATAGCTATCTCTCCCAACATATGTAACATGAACAAGTGGCTTATGTTACTCCCCAGCTTGAAAACCCTTCATTTCTCCCTTTTTCACTCCCCAGGAACACTTCTTGGAACTCAGAAAGTCTTTCGTTATACAAGTTGCCCTAGAAAAATAATTGCTCTATGTTCTAAAGTTCTTTATAGAACTCTCAAATACTACATCCCAAGGCCCTTTCTTTTTTCTTTTTTTTTTAAACCCCTACTTTCGTCTTGGAATCAATTGGTTCCAAGGCAGAAGAGCGGTAAGGGCTAGGCAATGGGGGTCAAGTGACTTGCCCAGGGTCACACAGCTAGGAAGTGTCTGAGGCCATATTTGAACCCAGGACCTCTCATCTCTAGGCCTGGCTCTCCATCCACTGAGTTACCCAGCTTCCCCTCTAAGGCCCTTTCTAAATCTGATAGTCTCTACTTTGATATGCTATATATTAATCAAACACAATAACTACTACACTATGGAAAATTGCCTGATATTCTATGATATCCTCTGTGCTAAGTCCTATGGGAACACTAATGTTCTATGTTTTACAGGCTTATCTAAGTTTTGTTATTCTGTGTTTTCTGCTCTAAGTCTCCTTTTAAATCTGCTACTCTGTTCTGATGATTTATTTTATTTTATTTTATTTGTTCTTTGTGTGTGTGTGTGTGTGTTCTGACATTTTATCTTCTATTGGCCCTTCCTGATTTTCTATAATCCAAGGTACCACAGAGCAAAGGTCTCAAACTCATATTCCACTGGTCATAGGAACCAGATTAAAATGCAATTGGGAAATATTAATAAAATAAATAAACACATGATACAATGTAGATAGATGATTTTAATTTGTGATTTTGTAAGACATTTGGTGGCCCCAAAGGATCTATTTGTATTTGGGTTTGGCACCTCTGAACAATGACTTTATTTGTTCTTTATACTGTATTTAGTCAAGGATAACTCAGTTGTAAGGAACTTAGTGCCTCCTCCCTCTTCCTCTTCCTTCTCTCTCTCATTCTCCTTCCCTCCCTCTTTTATCCTGTCCCCTCCCCTTTCTCCTTTTTCTTTATGAAACCCTTACTTTCTGTTTTAGTAACACTAAGACAAAAGGGAAAAGCAAAAAGGATTTGCCCAGAGTCACATAGCTAGGAAGTGTCTGAAGTAAAATTTGAACCCAGGTCTTCCCATTTCTAGGCCAGATGTTCTATCCACTGTACTACCTAGCTGTCCCTAGTGGTTCTCTTCTAGGGTCCCATGACCTAAATCCATCAACTAAGCAACAAAGTTAGTTAAATACTGTGCTAAGTGCTGGGGACACAAATAAAAAGAAAGGAATAATTCTACTCTCAAAGGGTTTTCCTTCTCTGGGCAGTAGTGGGAGTCAGTCCAGAGACAATTTACACAGGTTTTCATTCTATCCTCCCCTACTAGAATGCAAGTTCTTTGAGGAAAAGTCCATTTTCTTTTTGTCTTTGAGTGCCCAAAGTCTTTCACATATCAGGAACTTAATGCATCCGTGTTGAACTGAATGGTTACTGAGTGGTCTGGGGGCAGAACTTCTCATGTTTCTACGTCTTAGTTTCCCCATTTAAAGAGAGGGAAGGGAGGACAATACATCTTCCATTTGCCCTATACGGCTTCTATGAAGACACAATGGGATGCAAAGTCTTTGAAAAAGTTCCAAGTGCCTTAGAGTGAATTAGGAAGATTACCAAGGGAGGGACAAAAGTTTGGAAACAGGCATTTGGCATAATTAAGAAGTAGTAGAGACAATTTATATTAAAGTTGTGGTCATGGAACTAGAAAGATGTGTTGGATCAGAGATGTGCTGATTAAATCAACAAGGCTTAGGAGGCAGCTGAGTGGCTCAGTGGATGGAGAGCCAGGCCCAGATTTGGGAGGTTCTGGGTTCAAATGTGACCTCAGACACTTCCCAGCTGTGTGACCCTGGACAAGTCACTTAACCCCTGTCGCCTAGCCCTTACCACTCTTCTGCCTTAGAATCAATGATTCTAAGATGGAAGGTAAGGGTTTAAAAAAAATCAACAAGGCTTAGCAAATGACTGGATAAGATAGAATGGTGAGTCATGGATGACCCCAAGTTAATAAATTGAAGTGACTAGAAATAAGGTGGTTCCCTCAAGAGAAAACCTAAGGAAGTTTGGAAAGGAGTGCATTTAATGGGGAAAATAATGAGCTCCATTTTGGATATGTTATGATTGAGATACTAATGGGAGATGCTGCTAAGAGATTTCCAACAGGCAATTGGCAATACCAGACTGGAGTTCCAGAGGGATTATGAATGGCTGAATAGATTTGGAAGACATCTGCATTGAGATGATAATTGAACCCATGGGAGATAATGAGATCTTCAAGAGAGAAAATGTAGAGGGCATAGAGAAAGTATTTCAGAATACTTGGAGCCTTGGGAGACATTCTTGATTAGAGAGTCAGCATCTGATGAAGTGCTTGACCCCAAGAGAGGGCACATTTCAAAGTTTCAGAGCATCTTGTTCTTACCACCAGTGTGCTACAGAGGTTCCAATTAGATTCTCTCCAGGTGATTTGGAGTCAAGCTAATTCTTGTATTTACAAAGTGTCTCTCTTCTATAATCTGGTACCAGTTGGTAAGGATGACAACAAATAGAATTACTGACATTTTTTTCCAACTGGGGAAATTTAAGCATTATAGTCAAAGTATAATGAGTCATGAGTCAAGATAGGATGAGGATCCAGGCTCAATGAATTTCTTCTTTCTTGGGGTTAGGACTTCAGGAACTAAGATTTGGATGTTGATAAGAAAGAAAAACAGAAAGAAAAACACCTTTCAGATCTCATTAACTCCTATGGGTTCAATTATCATCTCTATGCAGATTATTCCCAGATCTATATTTCCAATCCTAGTTTCTCTCCAAAGCTCTTGTCCTGTATCACCAAGGGTTTATTAGACATCTTGAACTACATGACCTGTAGACATCTCATATTCGATATGTCCAGATGAGAACACATTATCTTTTTACCCCTACTATTGAATAAATCCTTGCCTCTTCTGAATTTCCCTTCCGAACTATCACTATCCCCATAGTCATCCAGGCTTACAAATTTTGCATCATTTTTGATTTCTCACTCTTACTCACCACACATATCCAGTCTGTTGCTAAGTCTTATCTTTTTTTACCTTCACAATATCACACTCATATACAACCCTTTCAATCCTCTGACAAAGTCATGACACTCATTTTTATACAACTGGACTATTGCAAAATCATTACAAAATACAAATAAAGGGGTACAGCAATAGGGAAGGCAGGATGGAGAGAGTGGTGATGTTGGTGAATAATATCAGTAGAAGGGGAGCTGAGAATTAAAATCAAGAGATGTTGAAACTTAAATGATCTACATCAGTTTTTTTATTCAGAGATATTTTTATTTTTCCAATATCATGTAATAATTTCAACATTTGCTTTCTGAAACTATAAACTTCAAATTTTCTCCCCCCTTTGCCTCCCCCATTTTGGAACTAGTAAGCAATTTAATCTGAGTTATATGTATATCCTCATACAAAATATACTTCCATATTGGTCATTGTTATAAGAGAATAGTCATATAAAACCTGAACTCCAAAATAAAATTATAATTACATTAATGTGAAAGATAATATATTTTGATCTGCATCCAACTCCAACAGTTCTTTCTCTGGACATGGATAGTATTCCTTGTCATAAATCCTTAAGCTTTGTCCCAGATAAGTGTATTGCTGAGAGTAGCTAATTCTTTTGCAGTTGATCATTGTACAATATTGCTGTTACTATGGCATATAATTGGGCAAAATAGCTTCGAATGATTGTTTTAATTTCCTCTTATTTCATGGTGAATTCACCCTTTTCATTTTTGATACTGGGTATTGGATTTTCCCTTTTTAAAATCAAATTAACCAATGCTCTATTTTATTTTTTCTCATAAAGCCAACTCCTCATCTTATTGATTAGTTCAATTGTTCTCTTACTTTCAAGTTTGTTAATTTCCCAGTAATTTCTCCTTTAAGTTTTAGGATTTTTAATTTAGTCTTTATTTGGTGATTTTTGATTTGTTCTTTTTCTAGTTTAGTTGCATGCCCAATTTATTGATTTTCTTTTTTTCTATTTTATTGATGCAAGAGTTTAGAGATATAAATTTCCCCCTAAGTATTGCTTTGGCTGATTCTCATGAATTTTGATATATTGCCTCCTTATTTTCATTCTTAATAAGATTATTGATTGTTTCTAGAATTTATTCTTTGACCCACCCCTTCTTAGAATGATATTATTTAGTTTCCATTTAGTTTTTTGATTTGTCTTTCCATGGACAAAGGTGTATTGAATAATTTATTATACTTTCTATTGCATTATGGTATGACAGGGATGCATTTATTGTTTCTGCTTTTCTGCATTTGGTTATGAAGTTTTTCATATCCTGGTAAAGCTCAGTTTTTGTGTAGGTGCCATATACTGCTGAAAAGGAGGTATATTCCTTCCTATTCTCATTTAATTTTTTCAAAGATCTGTTAATTCTATATATTTCATTAAGATATGTGCCCAGTTGCAAAGCTTTTAAATACTTAAAGAAGAAAACTATATGAATTACCAGGAAAAATGGACAATAAAACTAAAATAATGGGGAATGTCAATTTGCCCCTATCAACTGAATCTGCAAATATCTAAATCCCAATAACTTGAATCTTACACACATCTGTCTCTTCACCTTATTTCCATGGAAGTAAGGGTTTTGTTTTTGTTTTCTTTTTTGACCATTAAACAGCACAGCTGAAGACTTTATTACAGAACTGGTACAGGAGACTGGAACATAAGCAGAGGCCAGAGTGGCACCCAGGGACTAGGGCAGACTGAGAAGGGATAAAAGAGGACCTGACCACCAGACTATATTGTACAGCAAGAGACAAACATTCACATACTGCTCTGCCTGGAATCCACTTAATATGACGCAGTATTATGGGCACTGAAAGGATGGGCAAAGGGAGACAGATTAGGCTCCTACCCCCAGCTTGTACAACTGTACAGACTCATGGAAACTATGGGATCTCAAGCAGCAAGGTGCAAACTGTGGTGATGATCAAATCTGGCCTGAAGGACCTGGGAGCTAAGAAGGTTTTTGTATTTTTTTAATACAGGGAAACTTTAAACTATTCTTAGCTCCAGGGCACCTTATTTCCATCAAAATTTCTTACCTGGGTGGGACTCAGACCACAGTTATCCCAGAACAGTGACCCCTGACTGCCAAAGGGCTGATCTTGTGGGAATACAGGTGTAGACTATTTTTTCTTTGCCTATCTTTCTCTTCTTTTCTTTCTTTCTTTCTTTCTTTCTTTCTTTCTTTCTTTCTTTCTTTCTTTCTTTCTTTCTTTCTTTCTTTCTTTCTTTCTTTCTTTCTTTCTTTCTTTCTTTCTTTCTTTCTTTCTTTCTTTCTTTCTTTCTTTCTTTCTTTCTTTCTTTCTTTCTTTCTTTCTTTCTTTCTTTCTTTCTTTCTTTCTTTCTTTCTTTCTTTCTTTCTTTCTTTCACCCTTACCTTCTGTCTTGGAGGCAATACTGTGTATTGGCTCCAAGGCAGAAGAGTGGTAAGGGCTAGGCAATGGGAGTCAAGTGACTTGCCCAGGGTCACACAGCTGGGAAGTGTCTGAAGCCAGATTTGAACCTAGGACGTCCCATCTCTAGGGCTGGTTCTCAATCTACTGAGCTACCCAGCTGCCCCCATGCCTATCTTTCTTAATGATATAAATTCATTGTGTATGTTCCTCTTAGCAAAATGCCATTTCCATGTTTATCTTTTAATTTTCTATTTTTGCTTTTGACTTCTCTGAAGTCATAATTGCTACCACTGAATTCTTTTCTGCTCTGCTAATAGATTTTGCTCCAACCCCTAATTTTAATGTTTGTGTTTATATTTCCAGTGCATTTCTTGTAAACAGCATATTGTTGGATTTTGTTTTCTAACCTTTTCTGCTAACCTCTTTCATTTCATTTCAATTTCATGGGTGAGTTCATCCTATTCAAAATCATAGTTATGGTGGTTAATTATTTATTCTCCTTCATTCTATTCTATTATGCTCTATTCCCCCCCCATACTATTCTTTCTCTTTTTATTTCAATTTGATGCCTTTCTTTTTAACCTTTTCTTAACATTCTCCTCTCCAAAGCTTAAGGTTTATTTTATTTATGACTAATCCCTCCCTGAATATACTTCCCTATATTCCCTTATTAGGATCATTCTTTAAACCTGAAAGGAGCTGGGCACACCAAAAAAACATAAAACTTAATGAAACAAAATAGAAGACACAGACAGATATTTGAGGTTCAGTCTCAAGTTCAACTGGGCAAGTACATGTTTTGGCTGCCATGTCCAGGAAGTAACAGTTACTGCTAGGAAGAAGACCAGAATGGGTAGAGAAATTCTCTCCCTCCTTATTGGAAATCTAAGTAAGATTTGATGTTGGATGTGTTCTAGTAAAGATATTACCTTGAAAGAGTTTAGAGGTGATCTATCTTTTCTTCTTATATTCCCTCAGAATTAGGAGGCTCTTCCTGAATCCATAGCTAATCATCTTTGACAAAGGCCTCCATGATGGAGACACAAAGGGACCAGACAAGTGCTTTATGTATGAAAGCCATTTATCAGAGGTTAAATCATGTGGCCTACTGGAAGAGGTGAAAGTTCATATTCATCACTAAGGGAAGTTTCTCCAAACCAGCAAATCAAGGAGCTTCTTTGTGTAATAATAATAATAACCAACACCATACAAATCATTTACTATATAATTATATATTATTTTACAACCCTGAGAGTAGGTGCTATTATTATCCTCACTTTTCAGTGGAGGAAACTGAGGCAAATTGGGATTAAGTGACATGCTCAGGGTCACAAAGTTAGTAAATATTTGAACCTGGATTTGAACTCTCATCTTCTTGAGTCCAGGCCCAACAATTTATCCACTATACTACCTACCTGTTTGTCTCTGTTACAGATGCTTCTACTATGATTTTCTGGTCTTGAATAGAACAAATACATATCCTTTTTCTATTTCTAGCAACATAGTCCTAGGTTGTCCAAAAAATATTTTGTGGAGAGGAAGAAATATTCATGCTGGGATATCTCCAATGCCAACTTTCCCTTGTAGGGTTGTTGTGAAGGTCAAATGAAATAATATTTGCTAAATGTTTAGCACAGTGACTGGCACTTAGTAGGGCTTCACAAATGCTTATTTATTTCCCTTCCTCATTCTAGGATTTCTAGTGAGGAGGAAGGAAATCTCTTTCTCCCTTCCTTGGTAGTAAGAAATTATGAAGCATCTACTATGTGTTGATGTAATGGGAATACAAGTTCAAAGGTGACACAGTCCCTTACTTTAAGGAGCTTACATTCTAATTGAGGAAGCAATGTAGATAAAGGAACAATGGCCTAGAAAGGCATTTTTTTACCTGGGGAGACACAAGGATGATGAGTAGAACCATTGATTGCTGCATTTGTTCTAGTTATGAAGGAATATTATTGATTTAATTGCTGTTCCCTGAATAATAAATGGAGATGAGTGGATGGGAAGAAGTTAAAGGCTTTTCTATTATAGCCCAGCAGGTAGAAGATTCCTGAAGTCAGTGGTTGCCTGGGATAGGAAACATGGACTGTCACTGGCTTGATTAGTTTGTACTTTCACATCATTCAGGATAATTTAACTTCAGGGTAGAGTTCAAAATTGAATGTATTAACTCCCCTAAAGAGTGTGTGTGAGTGTGTGTGTGGTGGGAGAGAGGGGATAAAGGTGGGCATTGTTTCTGGAGGTATTATCTGGAGCAAGGGTTCTTAACCTGAGATCATTGA